>NW_003456424.1:153899-191204 GCF_000151425.1 Trichophyton rubrum CBS 118892 | reverse complement strand
GGCGGATTCAAGCGGCACAGGCGACTTCAAAGGCGAAGGGGGGGACCCCCTAGTAGTAGCTGTCTCTTGAGACATGGCAGATTTCCTTGCATCATGTTCCATCACAGCAGCGTACAGTCTTTCCATCTCTTCTTGCGCTTTCACCCGGTCGGCCTGGACAACGCTCTCGTCAACTGTTGAGACGCTTCCAGCTATCGACGGTGCCGATTGCGCTCGATTTGAAGAAGACCATGGCATATTGAAGGATCGAGCTTTGTTTTTGGGCGGACTCGGCCAGACATTATTACTCTGGGTCTTGGTGCTCATTGGGCTCGGCCACATATTGTTGGTAGAGAACTCCACCGGAGCTGGCGAGTCTTCCATCATTCCACCAGACGGTTTGACGAGATCCATCTCCAGCGTTCCGTTAGACTCCTGTGCACCACGACGGAGTCGTCTGCCAACTGTCAATAGGCAGCCTAGTAAGAGAGACACGACGGCGATGTAAGCGGCGACTATGGCAACAATCTCCCTCCAAAGCAACGCAGTATCTTTTGTAGCAGATGCAGATATTGGCGGTCCTTCGTCTGGGGGCGGCGCAGGGTCAATCCAGATGCTGGCGCCCCAAATAGAAGCAGCTCTGATGGGAATGGGCTGCAGGAAGATGATTAAAGAGAGACCGCAGGCCGTCAACGTCGACATATAAGCAGAACACCGAGTACCCAACATCCTGCGGCGGGAATCTTGGGCATAACTAGTAGGTATCTCTTAGCCCTTTCACCCTTTTTCTTCTTTTACTCTGAAGACAGTTCCCTTATTTTCGAGATATTTGAACCTGCTGTGGGCGGGGTGATCGGCAATGCTGCAATACAAGAGGCACCCATCGCAGCGAAGAAGAAGAGAGCAGGGCCCCGGTCCGTCCTGTGTGGAGCAGGGCAAATGTGATGATAAAGCCCGAGAGGCGCCTCCAGCTCTACAGTTGGATGCATCGATCATGCAGGCCGCTGGGATTGACCGTGATGAAGTGCCAGGATTGCGCCCAATGGGATTGATGCATCGCCATTCCTCGCAGGGACGGGATCTCTCTTCAACGGGCCTGGTTGGCCGGGCCCCCGTTTAGCCATGCAAGCTGCAGGGCAAGCAGCCACCCGTCACACTGAGATAGCGCCCATCACATTTTCGGTTTCTTCATGCGCTTTCGTGCAAGGCAGGCAGCAAATCACAATCCAGCGTTTACGGAGTTGTCGTGCCTCTTCCTTGTGGTGCCTGTTAAGTAGACGGCTGGTAAGGCCACGGTGTGGATGTGCTCGAAAGCGAGGTTGATGGACGACGGAAATGAGACCTTGCTCCTTTCGTACTTTATGTATTCTCTGTATATTTTCTCGATGATCGGAGTGTGAAGTCGATAACTAGTTATCAATGCTGTCGTTGAATTGACGTTGGCCTCGTCGTCGCTTGTTTTGCAAAGTCTTGGTTGTTTTGCCAAGTTGGCTCTATTTTTTGCTTCTGATGACTCGCTTTTTTGCCTGACGGAGCCATGGAAAGGCAGCATTACACAGACACTGGTCATGTCCCGCAGTGTTGAGCACTATTGATATCCCCTGATCAAATGGCTAACGGGAACTGGAGAAGTGGTGCTCCCTGTGACCACTTATCAAAGCAGCTGTTAAGCATAACCAGGAAACCCCCCCCCCCCCCCCCCCCCCCCCCCCATATCAGCTTGACTCCGGTAGCTCAATGTTACAGTTCATGGTAGAATTAGACTACCTCGAACCATGGATGGAGGCGAGTTTAAGTGACTGTGACGTTGTTTTGTAGAGGTTGCAACTTCCAGGTGGGAGAGAGGGCAAAATTTGATATCTCGCCGTGCCGAAGTAGCAAACAAACTACACGGCATGACGCAGACAGAGCCAATGCTGCCGAAAACTCCGCACTCTTAGCCAGGGAAAAAGAGTCAGAAGAAGTCGAAAGGGGTCGAAAAACAGTCGAAATAGTCCTCTATGGGCAACAAAATATCCGCCGTTAGTGGTGTCAAGTCGCCCAACTTCTACGAGCCGGGCAACGCTGTCAACGAGATCTGGGTCGGCAACCTCGAGGTAATCTCCCGGCTCCCCTTTGGAGACTCAGACATGGCCCAGGCAGGCTGGCCGAAGAATGACTACCCTAAATTCCCCTGGCGGCCATTTGTTATACCTCTCTTTGCCATGTTCACCAAGGGCGCTGCCGGCGCAGAGACTGCGGCAGGCACTGCAGCGCCTTCACACCTATCCCGACGCTCTACACCACAAGAGCCGATGACAAAAACGGCGGCGGAAGAGATGGCCATGCTTTCTACTTCTATTGTCTCGGGCACTATCACCGTGTATGCCGTGGTTACGATCCTACTGGCTTGCGCCCCCAAGATCTTCGACCTTCTCGACACTGTTTACTTCAAATGTCGGCGCAGTGCCAGAGATTTGCTGGAAATGAGCGCTGGATGCCTACACCGGCTTTGTCTTCTGGGAATATACAGCAAGCCTTATCTGATATTCAGCTACATGTTCCATGCGGGCATATTTTCACCTGGCAAACCACATACCATGAATATGCTCTTTGCCCCGGCTGAAACCCTTTCCTACCTAGTCGTGATCCAGCTGTTGAGCACGATATTCGCAGCCGTCACATGCTACAGCAACATTTATCGATACTGTAGAGAGTCCCGTCCTAAACAGGCCGACGAGGTGGCACTCTGGCAGGAAAAGAGCTTGGAGATAGAAGGGAGTCTAGAGGATGGAAGAGAGAAGTCTCGCCCGGAAGCATTTGGGCCCTGGGTTTTTATAGTCAACCTCTGTGCCTTTTTTGAAGCCATAACCACAGTGCTGCTTCTTATTAATTTGTCCAGGATCGATTAGTTGTCCGTATCTTGGAGATGGTGGCCTGAATATACAAGAAGCCACCCAGCTTGTGTCTGAAGGGGCACAGACAGTGTCGAATGATTGAGGATCATACCCTTAGGAATAATATCTCTATTATCAGTTGTTCAATTCCATAGGTCCCGCCACATTTGCTTGAATCCGTAGCCCTTTGAACTGTCCTCATCGTAAATACGAGATTCATGGGCAGAGGCAGAAAACGAAGAAAAGCCTCCTAGTCCGGTTTGATGACTACCGGAAGACCCCGGCTTCGTTGATCCTCTGGTTGCTCGCTCTCTTATCTCATCGGGAAGACTGATGGCGACATCAGCGTAACAAGAATCCAGCTCTCGTTGAAGGTTAAAATATGGCCTTTGAGATACCTGAGGAGCCTGTAGGTTATAGGATCGTATAGATTCATTGAGCCGCTTTATTTTCAATTCGTGGTATTCCCGCTCTGTCGACATGTACTGCGGATCTCGCAAGCAAGGGAGGTCTTCCAGAATTTCGGAAGTCCCAGTTGAAGCTGTATTGGCATTATCATCAGATCCAGACAGCCGTACACGATCCTGGAATAACTTATTATGCTTGGATTCTGCAGCAGCATAGCTGCGTGCCCGTCTAATTTGCTCCTCTAACGTTCCACCCTTGCTTCGGATCATTAGTACAGCATGGTTTCTCCAGTTCTCTCTGAGCTGGTTTCGAAATTGCTTGACTTCTGACTGCATCGAATGTTGTTTTTGTATCCATTCAGGCGTAGTGTCTTCTTTTTGTAAGATTTGATTCATCACGAATTCAGTGGTATCGATGTATGGGCTATCAGCGGTGGGATCTCGTTTGGTATATTTCCCTTTTCCACGAGGGATATTATTAAACTGGCCGCGCGCCATTGCATCTTCTATCCGTTCGTTTGCCAAAGAGCTGAGGCCCTGAATGGTTACGGGGAAAGAATGTACAGCGGGACCGAAACGATCTTGTAGTTCCTTGCGGAATGATTCTCGTTCCTCTTTGGAGATACTTGAATCCTGCTTTAATGTGTATTCCGTTGTCCGCTCGCGGGCAGCCGCTAACCTCTCGCCAGATGACACACTCCGTTTAGGCTTGGGAGCCGTGGGTACCGGCCCTCCCGGCTGCGGAGGTCGAAAGGGTACACGCATAGGGTTGCTCGCATCGGTCAGCATGCGAAGTGTAGCATCATGGATGCTCTCGTTGCCTGTCCACGGAGGAGCACCGGCTATATCCCGCGTTCCTTTCCCTGCACTTTGCTATTAACATGAAATCCGATTAGCTTCAGAGCAAGCATTCCAGGAAAACAAAAGGATAAACTGCTTACCGGCAGGTTCGCATAGGAAATTGCAGCTGCATTTTCATTTTTGAACGCTGTCTCGGCGATTCTTTCTTGGAGTCTTTGCTTCAGCTCCTCTGAGAACCCGGTCTCTTGCTGGATGTTCTTTCGTGTGGAACTGCCACCCTGCGTTATGGCTTCTTCGGTCATTTCGGCCAGCCTCCTCGACATGGCACCATCGCCATTGCTTTCAAGCTCCTTACTCGCTCCATCCTGCGGGTGTGGCTTTTGGTCATAGAGCCTTTGGTGGTATGCGAATGGCCGCGCGATGGGAGACCGTAGCAATGAGGTCGAATTACCCCAACCAGGCAAGGAGCTCTGTATTTTCCGTCCAGCGACCCTATAGCAGTTCATCTCTCCTCAAAACAATCCATCACTAACAACCGAACCTGATCTACTTCGTTTCTCGTCCAGCTATTTGTCGTCCCGTTGTCTTCCAAAGTCTCCAGCGTCTCTCGATAATATTAGTAATCAATATATATGCTTAGCTAAAAATAAAAGTTCTTGGCATCAAAAAAGCAGTTGAAGAAAAGAACGAAAAAGTGATTTCAACGCAATTCAAGCACTCTTGACAGAAGAACCAGGCGAAGCAAAACGCAGATCGAGCAGACCGTGGGTGCAAAAGGCACGTTTACCGGGAGATTCCCGTCCTATTTTCCTTTCACGCACACCGTCACCATGCCTCCCAAGTCAGCGGCAACTGCAGGGACAATCCGACTCCAGTCCCTCCCACGATTGAAGATCAAGAGTCCCATGAAATATGACCAGAACCCATGCCTTGCTGCTATGACTGCTGTCCTCAGTAAGTTCCTTCCATGGATCAATTGGTGGTTCAAGAAGTACCTGGGTTGTGGAAATGCAAGAACGGTAGCTAACATCAGTTTCATCATTTTAGACTGCTGGGGAGCCACGGGATATAGTGTCCAAGGATGCTTAGCACTGGAACAGCAATTACGATTATGCACAGACTCACATGTATGTTTTTTCCCGGCCTGATAATATTGAACGAGAAAAACCGTGTTCTCTATCAAATTGAAACTGGTTGCTAACCATTCCGCTTCTGCTATACAGCCTACAAAAGTCAAAAGAAAGAATACTGTCAACTACCATCTTGCTCGAATGTTCCGCATGATCTCACCCCGAAGGAAGGAGAAATAAACTATTTCACTCGTTAATTGCATTGGTTATTTTGCTCGCAACGCGCAATCCGCTCTTTGGTACATACGCATTACCGGAGACACCAGGCCAGCCCTTCCACCTATGGATACGGTTGACAGATGTACGATTGACTGGATGAAAGTTTCTTGGGAGGTACAAAACCAACCCTTGCGTTGGTATGGAGTTTGGGGCTTAACAATGGAAATGTGTTAGTATTTTTTTTCCCCTTCCAAGAAACGATGTATTTATTACCGCTGTATAATAGGCCTATATGGAAGTTTTTTATCATCAATACCGGATTTGTCTTCTTGGAGTGATTATTAACGCTCACGATGTAACCAAATTGAGGGTGAAAGACACTAGATCTACTATACGCTCTTTAAACTACCTCCTCGTGCCCGTCCAAAGATAAGGGTTAGTTTGTTTCCCGTTGGACGAGTGGTATATGCATCAATTGGCTCCATACCCTCGTCCTCCACAATACGAGTTGTGTAGTTTGTATAGAGTGCAGCAACGACCAATTTGATTTCTACAGTCAGGTCAGGTAAGCAAAGCCTCATCGCTCATGGTGGTGAAATGCAGGATAACTATACCTTGTAAGGCAAAATGGCTTCCAATACACATCCGGCCTCCGCTACCGAAGGCCCAGAACCAACGTTTCATTTCATCTAGTTGTGGAGAGCCAGCAGGGGCAAGCCACCTATCTGGCAGCCAGCTATCAGCATTTGGAAAGACGTCTTCGTTTTTGTGAAGAGAGTATGCCTGAGCATTAACTCGCGTGTTCGGCGGTAAATTATGGTATCCAGCCAAAGAAGCGTCTGCAGGAGTCAATCGGGGCTGAATTCCTGGGATGGGTGGATGGAGTCGCAAAGTCTCCATGACGATTGCGTCCAGAAGGGGCAGAGCATCAATTGACTTGTGAGAGGGCAGTTTTGATCTACCACTGTGACTCAAAGGAATAACGTTGGGAACGAGGGTTTTCAGCTCCCTTCTTAGCTTCTCCTGGATATCCGGGTTTTTCGAAAGCTCCCAGAACAGATATGTAAGGGTTATAGCACTAGTTTCGTGTCCTGCGGTTAGATGGTCGAATGTCTCACAGGCAACCTCAAGCCGTATCTTCTGAGCGACATCCTTACCCTCGAGTCGAGGGTCAGGATTGGCAGCAAAGTGTCTTTGAAGCGCTTGTTTCAGCTGTCTATATACAATTGGCTCGGCAATGGGATCTGACGAAGAGATGTTTTCTTCTGCCTTGTCGCAAGTATCTAGCCCCCATTTTTCCATGAATGCATTTGCGCCATCACACCATTTAGGGATCAAGGGAAATCCCAGCTTATGAGACCAGGAAAGTAGCTCCGGGGTTTCTTGGATGTAAAATTCAAACTCTTTGCGACTGTGATATATAGAGAACCATTCCTTCCTTGGTGATGGGTTTTGTATAAAATTCGACGCAGCCGGCAAGCCAAAGATATATGCAGTAATGAAGTCCAAAGCTATGGCATTGTTCAGTTCGTGGACCTCAACAGAGGACTCTGATTTGGCATACCCCTCGAGGACTGGGAATAGCCGATCGAAGAGGATAGCTTCAGTGACTGTTTTGAGCTGGGGCGAAGCCTGCAGGTAGGACTTGGAGTATATGTTTGCAAGCATCCGCTTTCTGACCGAGTGCTCCTTGCTCCTAACCATCGAAAACATGCTGATAGTTCTATATACATAACCGCTTAGAGCTGGGTAAACGAAGAGTATATATATACAGTCATAGTTTGGGTACTTACCCGAAAGAGCCAAATAGCCGCGGATACCATTCATGCTTCTCATATCCACCCGTGTACACCGTTCGAAGGCCACCTTCATAGCAGTTTATGGATACTTCTGACGGCCCCAGGCGGACAATGGGTCCATGCTTCATATGAGCGGCATGGATCGTCCTGTTGCCGGTCATTCGAAATCTCCGCCACAGGATCCATAGGGGAGAGAGCGGGGAGGTAAAGTGTGCATTTGGGATCTTGGCCAGAGGTGAAAGGAAGGCCGGGTATATGATGAACTTGTAGACTCCTAACGCCAGCAGCAGCGCCGCAGCTGTTGCTTGGAACAGTCCAGAAGAGAGGATGGCCATGGTATCTGTGTCTGCTCCTGCTTTGGGAGTGTAGATGCCCTCATGTCCGCAGGGAAGAGAAGAAGGCGCCCGTCCTCATCACTATATATGGAACAAAGGACGCAGCGAGCTATATTACCCAGCGCAACTCCATGCAAGCTCGTTACCTAGTTAGCTGGAAGGGCCCAGGGAGCAGCGTCGTATAGTGTGGGTAATATGGTTGACGTGATAACCTGGGGGTTAATCTGGGGCCGCCACACAAGTTAGTCCGCTAATCCGTTAACTCTGCCGTTAAGCCTAATATTTTATTATTCAAGAGTTAAACTGCGGCATCGTTCTTCTCTTCGTCTTTCTCGGCCATCTCGTCTTATCCCAGGAGTGGACTGTTCCTCGCGGTCTCGTTCATTCAAAATACCCCCCCTTTTCTTCTCTTGTTGCAAGTCGCATCTGCGCGCCCTGCCCTTGTTTCCTCCGGGCCCCGCCTGCTCCGTGGGTTTACTGAGGAACTCGTTAGCTTGCCATCCCACCATAACAATAACAATCCCCGGCAGTGAACGCATCACCAAGCGAGCTCATCCTGTGGTGTCGCGCCTGAAAGTCCACTGTGTCAGTTGGTGAGCTTTCTCGCTTCTTTTCTCTCTCTACTCGCGATTGCTCTCCTCTGCTTTGCATTCCACGCCACAGGAGCAATGGACCCGCAGCCTGCGGTGGACATGTTTTCCGACGATAACGAGGCCGAGAGGGCAGAGCGAACGAGTTTGCTCAACGAACTGGACGGCCTCGTCGATAGCGCTCTGTTCTCACGAGGACTGTGGGCTTGCCTGCGCGTGGCAGATCTTGGGCCACTGCGGCGGATCGTGGAGAGCGCCAGACGCAATCCAGTCACTGTGCCAGGCTTGGATTATAGTCTACAGGAAAGCAATCTGCTGCGGCACTGTAAGTCCTCCCTTGGTGTATCTGCCGGATGATAGCAACATTATTGTATTGCATAAGGAATGATGATATTAACAGACAAGTCATTAGGGATGCAACGGACGCGAGAAAGTAGCCAAGCGACTTCGACATCTACAACCCCGCCCCAGCCCAGTACGCCAACCCGACAAGGTGTGTCTGATTTGCCCACCACTCTTCTCAAGCGACGACGGGATACAAGGGAAAAACCACAGAGCAACCTTGTGAGTTTGCCCAGCTTGTTTTTCTACGAGGAATTATTTCCTACATGCTGACGGGGGCCAGTGCCGTGAACGAGACCGAAACAGATGTGTCATCACAAAATCTGGTGAGCCTGTCGAAGTAGCTCATATCTTCCCTTTCGCCATGCGAGGTCTACAAACTGAGGAAGCGAGGTCACAGTTTTACAGTCCGTGGAAGATCTTGAAGACCTTCTAGTCTGAGGAAAAGGTCGAGAGATGGCTCAACGCGATCCAAGCTACCACCGAGACGCCAAAGAACCTTTTCTGCTTAGCACCTCACGCCCATGACTATCAGGGCAAGGCTTACTTGGCTCTCAAACATCTCGAAACCAGCGAGGACCAGACTAGCTCTACTGTTATGTTTGTGTGGCTACCTGATTTTGACACCCCCAAGTCACTTCGTTTGTGCACAGAGCCTTCCGCCGCGCCTGTTGTACAGCTTAGAGAGGACAGTACTGGCGGGGTTGTAGGTCTATGGGATGTGACAACTAGGCTGCCTATCTCCACCGGTAGCCGAATCGTCCTGGAGACTACAGACCCAGTTCGCCTTCCACTCCCAGATGCTGACCTTCTAGGACTCCACTGGGTTTTACAGCGTGTTGCCGCGATGGCTGGTAACGTGGAACCCCGGGATGACATCTATGACACAGACGACGAGGACGACGAGATGTTTAGTGTCTGGGCTAATGATGATTCAGACCTATCTGACCTTTACCTGCCACAAGAACCGACCACTTCGACGACAAGCAATGATAAAAGCAAAATGGTGCTGGATATGAACCGATGTGACCCTCAGGGTATCCCTGAGTACTCCACTTGAACGAAGGGGCGGCTGGCGTTAGTTTGTCTTATCAAATCATCCCTTACTTTGTACTATAGTTTTTATGTAAAAATTCATGATGCACCAGGAATCTCAGTACAGGTTGCTCAACATAACAACCACCAGCAAGTCTAGCAAAAAAGAAGAAGAAGAAAAGAACCGAGTCCCTATCTGATGCTACTACGTCTCCCACCTGAGCTCATCTTCTCTATCGCTGCCTTTCTCCCTACCGCAAGCTGCCTGCTGCGCCTGGCACAAACCTGCCGTCGCCTCTACACCATAGTCGCCGCAGACGACTATCGCATCTTCCAGGCCTTCGTCCAGGGCCAGTATCCCACTGCTGTCGCCCCGCCGCTCTGGAGAGATGCAGCTCACGCACTCACTTTGCGTTCTCACGCCTTTCGCTGTCGTGCAGTGACCGCTCGGTATGTTGAGCCGCCGTCCAATGCAGCTAGGATCGGGAAGCCCAAGACGACCCGAAGGGATAAACCGACCCTGGGATATCGGCCGGTGATTGATAGCTATGAATCATGGTATGGTAACCACTGGTTTGCGAGAAAAGAGGTGTTGGCATGGGGTGCTGGAGCAGACGTGGTGCTTCGTATCAAGGACCTGAACAGTCACGATCGTGCTGGAGAAGCCAGTGGCTGTCAACAAAACACTTATGACGGCGCTAAATGGGTTGTATTCAACGATTTACCCAGCGTGAATAGCTGGGATGATGTGGCTGGCCTGCACCTGCTTGGTGATGATAGCTCATCCGTTGACTCTCTTGACGCCGAGGATCTCATCGTTGGCCGTCGAAACGGTGAGCTCACTCGCCTTTCGATTTCGCCTAGTCAGGGCTCTGCTACCCACAGAGCATCGTTTGATACCCAAGGCCACAAGCTAGACTATACGGACCTCAGTGTCGGAACTGAGAGGGTCCTGGCTGTGTCTCTGGACCGGGGCGAGATAGCATTCTATAGGCTTGACTCAGATAATCATAGCGTCCAACCCTTCGTCAGCTTGAAGGCCCATTCACACGGCGCTTCAAGGAACAGATGCTCAAAGCTTCTCTCAAATCGCAGGACTGTCGTTGGGGCGGACGGGGAGTCTTCTAAGATTGAGATCTTCGGCTTTGATGAGGCAGACGTGAGAACAGAATGCACTATCCGAATTGAAGATGATGAGGCAGAAAGAAAGCCACGAGTTACTGCGATGGCACCGCTGCCGGCGTTAAGCTCTATGAAAGAAACGAGCTCTCAGAACCTTTTTTTGTCGGGCTGGGAAGATAGTAAAATAAGGTAATTAAATCTTCTTGACGGTTTTTGTTATTAATATTTCTGTCTAGCTAATGGCTGCTGTAGGCTTCATGATCTACGATCTCCACGACCATGTGTTGCAGTTTATGGTGATACGGTAGACGATAGCCCAGTATATTCCCTTCTTCCAATCGGCCATGAACGGTTGATGGTTGGCAGTGGTGCACATGGCCTTCTCAAATTATTTGACCTCAGAGTTACTGGACGGCACCATGTAGATTCCAACAACACATCTCCGTCAATACCCAAGTCGAATCGCCGACGAAGGAGCTCTAATTCAATTGTGCGCGGCCTTCAGCTGAATCTGCCTCCAGGCCCTCCCAAGGACATATCGATATTCCTTAGTGACAGGCAATCAGAAAATCGCAATAACACTAGGTTGCAACGCACCCTTAAACCCCGGTACCGAGGCCCGGTATACACTATGTCTCTCCCATCGCCTACATCGTCAACGTTATATGTTGGCCTGGTGAACACTGTGATGAGATTGGACATGGTCGGGACAGACGATCTCTACACATCTGGCGACAATAAGAGCGGGTTGAATTGGTCTTCATTAAATCTCAGCTTACCACTAGATGCTAAGGCTTCTCCTGGACACCAACCGGCTGACCTCTCTTGCTACGAACGTCCGTTTCCTGAGGATAACGGGAGAGGTATACGGCTGTTCGTTCAAAAACCGTTCTGGAGCTCGTCAACTGTTACGCATCATGATGATAACATTCCTGGTTGGGATCATCGGTGGTTCCAACCTTCAGTCAATAGAAACATCAAATCAGAGGAAAGATGGAGATGATGAGTATATATTGTGGGCATGGAAAAGGAGAAAAAGAGGATACCAAAAATTTTATATATGCTAAGTTTGATCTTGGTTAAAAAGTTATGTATGGGATTATAAAAGGGCCTTCTTGTAACCTTGGTAGCCTCTTTGTCGTGGTAATCGTGTCTTCTATTAATTGATCTCCTCTCGGAGTGACGTAGACCTACACCTGCCGGGCTCCTTAACGACAGGCCCAGCACAGGGTCCCGCTGTCGCTCAGCTAGCCGTCGAAGCTCACGTCATGCCTTAGTTAAAGGCAAAGCTCTTACTCGGCGCCGATACTCTGACCCCAGAAGGTATTATTATTGATCTATAATATAGGAAGGCCACCTTAGGGTCCTGCCAAAATTTATAGATCCTAATAATGGTTGTCGCCAAGGCTTATTACTAGTAGAATAGACCTATCTATATGGTATATTAGACTGTTGTTCCGCCGTACTCTATAGCCTGTATCCTAGTTAAAATAAATAAGATTAATCTACCTAGTAATCGCGACTATGTCTTCGAGCCCATGTATTCTAAGGTATTGCTTTTCTCCCACCTTGTGGATAATACAATAGACTATATAGAAGCGGCTAACTATACCGCCCAACCCGTCACCATATAGCGCAAAGCCCGCTTAGGTTCCTTGTCAGATCTTGACACGACGACCGCCTCACAGGTCGCTGCCTATGTCGCGGCATAGCCCATGATAGCCACATTAAAGATCTCTTGCCCTCGGTGCGAAATAACGGCTGCCCGCAATTGGTGATCTGGTCTAAGGCGCTATTAATAGAAAAAGGATACGGTATTAAAGACGGAGATATATTTATACTTAATAACTAGTTAAACTATCTTATCTTATACTAGTATTAGGTAAATATCAGGGACTATAATCTTATTAAGACCTCGGATATCTATAACTACTTAACCCTTTTCCCTTTTAGTTCTATCAGGGTTAACAATAGTCTTCTATACCACGAAGATTAGATAGCTAGAAGAGGTATAGGTATCTACCTATAATATTCTACCCTATTAGTATAGTTTGTTGAAGGTTTTATTAATATACTGACGATCCTTTAGGCTAAATTAATAGACCTTCTATTTTGGTATCTTGTCTTCTTATCTATCTACTAATAGGATTGTCATCCAGCATTCCGGTGGTATATTAATAACGCGCGGTGTGTCTCCCCAGATGTCATAGGCATTAATGACGGACGCGAATGCTTCGACAGTGGCTGTGTCGCTTCTTCCGTCATTGAAATTACTGAATTTATTCATCTAACTTTTTGATTCTTTTTGCCATATTGTTGCTTATTTGAGTTGAAGTACGCTCGCGGACGAGGCTTCATTGGACAATCCTAGCCAGCTAAATGGCATGTATGAACTTGAAAAAGAAAAGCCCAGAAATCATGGACCATGAACGCAAAAACGCCTTGCTACATAGACTCCAAACATAAGAGAGGGGAAGGGGGTGGGTAAAGTAAGCCTCCTAGGATAAAGGGATGCATAGGTTCAGATCCGGTTCTGGTCAGTCTTCAAACTTGAAACTTTTGCCTGGGCCGATGTCAATTGGTCCACCACGATAAGAGCCACGCTTCTTCTTGTTCTTCTCTTTGGTAAAGCCTTTGCCGCGGGTGACTGACAGATCACGGTGAGCACGCTCAGCATATGCATATGGAACGTATGCGTTAGATGGGTGGTTGTGAGGCAGTTCGCTGGCTGCAGCCAAGGGGGTTGGCCTGGCTCCCACGTGTTTGCGAACTGATTTGGGAGCGGGCTTTGGCTTGAAGTCAGAATCACTTTGGCCGGATGTTGCTGCCAGGGTAGCACTGGAATCTGAAGAATTCTTTCCCTCATCGGCTGCAGAGGATTCGGCAATGTTATCGTCATCATCACTGTCTGACGAGTCGGAGTCGGAGTCGGAGTCGGAAGAGGAGCTGTCGCTGTCTGATTCAGGGAGCGGAGTTTTGATAGCCTTCTTTAGGGTTGATGCTTCTTTCTTGGTTTCTGCATTAGAGATAGAGTCTGAATCGGAGTCTGGATCGGAGTCAGACGAGTCGGAGGAGTCAGAGTCTGAATCCGCATCCGAACTTGAATCAGAGCCCGAATCTGCCTTCTTGTCACTCGTTTCTTCGCTATCAGAGTCCGAGTCCGAGTCCGAGTCCGAGTCAGAGTCAGAGCTAGAATCTTCGGAGGAGTCAGAATCGGGTTCTGCTGATTTCTTTGTAACCAGCTCCAGCTTTGCTTTCTTCGGACTGGGAGCGCCGTCTGAGTCGGAATCCGATTCAGAGTCGGAGTCAGAGTCAGAATCAGAGGAGGATGAGTTTGATTCCAGTTTGCGTTTGAGAGATTGATTCTCTCTGGCTGTCGGAGCCAGTTTGGAGGCTTTTCCTTTTCCATCATCGTCGCTGCTGTCGTCGTCGGAGCTGTCCTCGCTCTCGGATGAGCTGCTGCCCGCGTCCTCCATTGAGACATCCGAGCTCGCGACACTTGAATCTGAGTCCGAGTCCTCATCGCCATTGTAATCGGCGTCTTTTCCAGCATTCTGAGCCTCCCAAAGCTCATAAATGACATTTAGAGAAGGGATCCCCTCCGTGCCGGTGTGAGATTGTCGCATGGCTTTTGCGGCATGTGCGTTTCCTTTCTGCTCTTCGATAAAAGCAGCCTTCGTTTTAACGTATCCATGATCTCCTAAAAATTGCGTGATGGACGCAAGAAGGGCAGGCGAGGCAGAAGCAACCTTTGTCTGCGATTTATCAAACAGTTAGCTAACTGGACAGCAGTGATATCACATTGAACACTAGCTATACCTCTGACTTCAGGGCTTCAGCAGAGGTCTTCTGACCCTTTCCGGCCTTTGACTTCTTCTCGGGAGCCATCGTCTAGAGTGTAGCTGGCAATTCCTCCCGACGAGAGTGAAAAGAGGAAAGTAAATGAATCGCGTCTTCAACGTTGAATTATCAAAATCGAAAATTCGTGAAAAAAAAAAAAAAAAAAAAAAAGTGGAAAAAAGAAAGTTTCGCGGGAAGAAAGTTTAAACGCACAAACGCGGCGCTAGTCCTAAAATGGACATGACATGGATCGTGTGTTTCTGGCGGCTTTTCTGATCAACGAGAGCAAAAAGGACAAGGGGAAGCCAATGACGATAACAGCGGACGGCTAGCAATTGTAGAAAGGGAAAAAAAAAAGAGAGTTGACCTTTTATCCCTGATTTTTCCAGCTTTGGGCTATGATTTGGTGGCTTCGTTGTGAAAAAGGCAGCGGATGGTATGATGTACTGTAAAGTTGAGGCTACTTTATTCTATTGGCTAAAGTCCGCAGTTATCTACCCGTTGATTGGCTTATTAAATAAGCTTGACCAATTGGACACCCTAAATCTGCGGCTGTAACAGTACCATACGGCGATGCGACTTCGCCTGAAGCAACAGCAAAGGCGAAGCAGCAAGACGAAACAAACTTGACCATCGCAATCTAGTAACGACACGGCAAAGAGACTGACAGCTTGGTTGCTGGTATCAGGCGGTGCGGCCACATACGACCTTCCCAGACGCAAACACCTTCCCCTTCTCCGGCGACATGAGCTCCCGCGACCGCTCTCGAGGGCGTCCGGCTGGTGCATCACCTCGCCAGGAGCGCCGCGGCGGCGGAGAGATGCGTAACGGTTCAGGACCAATGCACCCATCATCTGGATCTTCGAGGGCAGAAAGATTCGAGGATGAGAAGCGAAGGATAATAAACAGTTGTTTCTCAAAGAAGGATGCTGATGGGTCGAGTAAGCATATCTTGTCTCCAGACCACCAACGAGGCGGGCTAGCTATCCAAACAGCAGCGTGATAAGAGCCGCGCAAGAAGCCAGGGGCCATTTTGCGTCCAAAAATAAAAACGCTCTTAAAAAGTGATATATTTTGAATGAACAGATTGCTAACAGTCGGCCAGCACTTGAGTCGTACATCACCCATATCCGTATCACGGAAGATGCAGCCTACCCATCGGCTCCGCCTCCAACCACCTCCCCACCGGAGAACAAGAAGCCGAGAGCAATTATTGTGTCTGTACGGAAGTCTGGCCGAGTGCGAATGCACAAGTCAAGAGAGAACAGCGACGGCTCGTTCTCGATAGGGAAGACGTGGACGCTGGACGATCTATCTCGCATCCAGATATACGACCACTTGACCCCATCAAGCCAGATCGAACAGCAACAAAAGTCATGGGCTGCAGACCTGGGATTCATTGTCACCATCACTAAGCCATACTATTGGACCGCGGCAACTTCCAAGGAGCGGGACTTCTTTATCGGCAGTCTCGTAAAGATATACAAGAAATATACTGGCGGAAAAGTTCCGGAGCTGGTTGGGCTGGACCCGAATGAGAAAGAAGCGCTGGTTGGGAGCTTGCCGTTGGCTTCCAGACCTCCTCCGCAGTCACAATCACAATCACAGCCTCCCCCTCAGTCTCAACCTCCAAGCAGAGGACAGGACCCGAGGTTGATGCATGGAAAGAATCCCCGTTCACAGTCTCCATCTACAGGGCCAAACCGGTCCCAATCCCCCTATTCCAATCTACCTCCTAGCCGTGATGGTCCTCCAGACATGCGAAAACAGCCGTCTAGAGAACAGTTTCTACAAAACAAACCTAGTCAGGACCAGATGCCACGCGCTCCGCCCCCAGCAACTTTACTGCCACGGATACCGGGTGATGGTAGTAACAACAGTGCTGCTAATAACCTACCATCAAAACCTACACTGCAAACATCACCGGTAGAGCCTCTGTCAAGGCAGCTTGGAGATGCACCATCAACTGAGAACCTTGTACCACCATCCCCGGTTACTTCTGAGCATCAGACTTTGCCAAATAGGACGTATAAACCAATGCCATTATCTCCTGTATCTGACAGTGGCTTGCTACCTAATAAGGTGTATACCCCCATGCCAGCGCCAGCTCCATCACCCAAGTCAGAGGATAGGCCACAGCCATACGGCCAAGGCAAACAACATCAGCCTAGCCTAGATAGTGGCGATATATCACCTTTTAGCAAACCTGTGCAAACACGGCCATCGACCAGTGAATCTTCGTTGCCAGCTTCGTTGCGGCCAGCGTTTGACAGGTCCCCTAGCTATGATCAGAAGAGCATAAGAAGCGTCAAGAGCAATGACGGCGAGGAGGATAGGTATAAAGCAGTGCCTCCTCCTCGGGAATCCCCCAAGGTTGAGCTTCCTGCGGTAGTCAAGGACGTACCACAACCTGAGCCACCGAAAATAAGACCACCTGCGATCAATGGTGATTTTGCCGCCGCTATGGAGAAGGCACTGGCAGGCCGCGCTACCCCTGAGCCTCCAAGCGAACCACTCATGAAGACCGAGTCTTCTCCAGAGCAACCAAAGCCTCCAGTGATAAACATTCCACCAGCAGCTGCAAGCAGCGCATCTCTCCCCGAGCCCGGGCCTGAACCAGAGCCCGAAGTCGAGACTCACCGACGGGGATTGGGCCCTATGATGAAGAGCAAGGGCGGTGCAAAGGACGTGGCTAATGTTCTACGCAAGGCTGCGAATGCATACAACGCCTTCAAGCCTAGAGCTGGTGGGGCAGCCGAGCGTCTACGGGCAGCTAGAGAGAAAGAGAAGTCAGACGGACCAGATGGAATTACAGGCGTTGTCCCGGCGCCGTTGCAGAGAGGAATCAGCGCAGAGACAACAACAACAACAACAACAACAACCAAGCCTACCACTACGGAGCCACCCAAAGTCCAGGTCACGGATTCCAGTACCGGCAAGGAAGTCTCGTTTGAGAAGTCTACAGCATCGGCAGACTCTTCATCTCTGAAGACAAAGGAGACGAAACCCGTTAAAGTACCGCGGGAAGACAATACCAAAAAGTGCTGCAGCGCACTTGGGATTGATCCGGCCGTGCTTGGTGGCCGTGGCGTGGAGTTTGACTGGCTGTTAACTGACCTTGGATGGGATGGTAGGTTGGGGAAAGACAAGGGAATCGAGGCGCTGGAGGCCGAAATACGGCGGGAGATAGGACGAGTGCAAGCCAGCAGTTGGCTGAGCCAACTGCAGTCCTCGCATGACGGACGAGTCGACCAGCTGGCCAAGCTGTTTGACCGTGCAATGGAAGAGTGCGATGAGCTGGACGGTCTACTCACCTTGTACTCCCACGAACTCGACGTAAGTCCTTCCATCTCTGTGATTCAATATGCTACTTTCTTTTACTGACCTGCTCGACTAGACACTCTCGGAGGATGTCAACTACATCGAGTCCCAAGGCCAGGGACTGCAAACCCGCCTTGCCAACCAGCGACTGCTGCAATCCGAGATCCAGTCCCGACTCAAGTCCAACGGCGGCTCCCACTGAAAAAAGCAGCCACGACACCGCATCCTTCACTCACCATCCTTGTGTGTCGACGATCTGGCTGGCGGTGTCGGCAACCTGCCGTGCTACCGTGACCCCTTCTCCCGCCGTGAGACGAGGAAGAAGGGAAGCTCATCCGTCGCACAGAAAATCCCCTTTACTCTATCTGCCTCGCTCGCTCGCTGTGATCTCACGGGCTGGATTAAAGACACCTTGCTTTCCGTCTATCTTTCTCTCTTCTCTCTTGCTAACGAAGTATCTACCCGGGGCTATCTATTCAGGGGGGAGGGAGGCGCAAAATGATACCCTTTCTTCCTTTTGCATCTTGACTGCCATCTGTTTCCTTCTTACTCTCCTTGTTTTTCTTTTGACTATCTGATGAGAAACATCCCTGTATATAACATCTACGAAGTAGTAATATATATCGCTGTCTCGAGATCGATCGAGATGCTCGACGCTGGCTCTCTCTGTCCATCCCCCCTATCCCCCTTAAACGGCATCACTGCAGCCGCCGTCTTCTCTCCCTGTCTGTCTGGCCCTCCCGTCTTCGCTCTTCAACGTCTCTCGTATCCTCCTTCTGCAGGCTCCCCCGGGATCGGAATTCAGGGGTTCAATCGCATCGCTGCCCGTCCCAGCTTGTGGGGGTCGGCAGTCCTCGCTGCCTGCAGTTTAACCGCGATCCCAGCAGCCACCCAGGCGTCTCTCCTTCTCTTCTTCTTCCTCTTCTTCTTCTTCATCCTCTTCATCCTCTACTCTGTCTAGTATCCCCTTGTCTCCTCTAACTAGGCCGGCTGGATCCCTCACTAATAATAAATAACCAACACTTTTGGTACCTTTTTCGACCCCGTAAGTTAACTATAAAAAGAAACGAGAAAAAGCCCCCCCCCCCAAGAAAGGAAAAGGCAGACAGCACTCGCTCTCCTGCTTCTTCTCCAGCGTCGTCTCACGCACAAGTCGCATTGGACCGACGAGACGCAGATGTCTGGCCAGGAAGACCGCAGGTCAGTCAAGTTACTCCCACACCCGCATCTACATCAGCAACGAACGACAACTAGGCCAGGCCAGGCGACGGTGACGGCGGGATAGCTGGCTGCCAGGGCCGCATCCAGGGCGCCTCTCTGCTACAGCTAACTGCTAGTTACATCGAGCTGACCAAGTTGTTCTCGGCCCCCAGGTGAAGGCTACCCTCGCTCTCTCTCGCGATACATCCAAAAATCCCTGGACTGAACGTCTCCAGCCCCTGCGCCGGCGGCAGTCAAGAGTTGACCACCCCCGGCCGCCCTTTTCGAGGAGATTTCCTTTCTTCTTTTCCTTCTGCTTCGTCTTCTTCGTCTTTTTACGTCTTTTCTACTTCTTCGCTCTCCTGCTCTCCGACAAGAAATCACGTTCTTTCCGGCTCGTTGTGCTCTCCTGAACGGGCTTCGGTCTCCCTCCTGTCCCGTTGCGAGCGAACGAGCCCTCCTCCTCCGCCTCCTCCTCCTCCTCCTCCTGCTCCTCCTCCCCCAGGATGCCCTGGAAACCCCTACCTCGCATTGCGTTCGCCGTTGCGGTCTATCCCTTCCAGCCGTCGTCGCCCGCAGACCTTCCTCTCGAGCTCGGAGATGAACTCTACATAATCGAACAGGGCGGCGTCAGCGGCGAATGGTATCGGGGCTACCTGGTCGCGCCGCCCTCGCTGCTGGCCGGCCTGACGAGCGTTCGCGGACAGACGCTGGAGGCTCGTGTCTTCTCCGGGATATTTCCCAAGAACTGCGTCGAGGTGCGAGAAGTGCTCGGAGACGCAGACGAGGCAAACGAGAAGCCGCGGGACAGCCCAGGCGTCGTGGTCAACGGCGATTCGCATTCAATTGCCGCTGCGTCTCCGGAGAATGGCCAGCCAGGAGACATCAAGCCGACCTCCCGCGGCCTGGCTCCGGAGGTCAAGACTGCTCGCAAACTGTCACCGCTGACCATCCTCAAGCTGGAAGAAGATGCGACGAAGCGACGGTCTGGCATGTCGATGCAGACGGCAGCCGTTGCCTCCCTCACTCCTACTCCTACTCCTCCTCCTCCTCCTCCTCCGCCTCTGCGGCGGCACTCTACCGACGCAAAGCCCGCGGCCCCTGTGCCAATGCTCAAGATAGGAGATGAGACGCCTACCTCGATGTCTGAGCCGCTGGTCGACGAGATTGCTTCCTGTCTCCGTGAATGGCACTCAACAAACATCCATGGACTGCTTCTCGGGAGACAGTACGCTACTTTGGAGAGCATGTCCAACATTGTCCTCGAACTCGACCTCGCTCGGCGGCAGCTTCTACACAATGTCCTGACCGCCCAGGAGAGAAAGACACTACGCGAAGAAACCGTCTGGAACCTGGTTCGAGGGAACAAGATGCTGAGCGGGGACGTCATCGTCCGCGATCCTGCTCAGCGTGGCCGGCTGCTGACCGGAGACGATTCAGCCATCGAACTGACCAAACTCCAGTCCGAAATGAGCATGCTTGATGGCAAGATAACGCATCCGTCTGATACAGACTCCCTCCACCATCTTCTCTTCGAGCTTGATGCGGTCACCGGCACCATCTCCAGCCCAATTGTTCTTGCAGTCAGCCTGTGCTTACAATCTCTGGCCGGCGATGTCAAGCCACTATCCGAAACATATGCCTTAGATGTCCCCTCTGCAGAAAGCTTTTCGTCTCTTGCTGTCAGCGGGAAATTAAAGACCCTGTTTACCGAGCTAAGTGCGGCAGACATAGGAGAAATATCAGGCGCAGATTCAAAACTGTTCCTCGTTGTCAAGGTCCTCAGCTGGGAGGCACCGCGAACCGTGCCATTTCTTAGCAAATCCCACTCCTCCTCCGGTTCCAGCACTAGCAGAGCTGGAGCCCAATTTAGCAATGCAGGCAAGGGCAGCTTACGGGGTAGAAGGAGCATGATGTGGGGGCCCAAGGGTAGCAAAGGTGGACAGCCCGTAGATCCGGCAGCAAAAGAGGCTACTAACAACGCTCCACCTCGATCCAGCGAAGGGACGGATAAGGAGAAACAAACTGCAGCTCCCCCAAAGAAGAAAGACCCCGTCTGTCGTACCATTGGTGTAGGAGCAATTGAAGTCGGCCCCTTAGTCAAGGCCGGCAAGTCTACCGAACAGGTGTTCACCGTCTGGTCGCCCCTGAATGAAAATGAAGAAGAAGACGCAAACACAGACGGTTTCCATGAGATCATCCGCAGCCTAATTTACAGTCCAACCGGAAGGTATACCCGGTCATACCAGGCTGCTAGGCTACACACTCACCTGTATCCATTCACCAGCACAGATGCAGACGCCCTCGTCAAAAAGAACCCTACTCTCCTCCACAGTGTAACTCAGACCAGAAGGATAGGCTTTCCTGGGGCGCCAACAAAGCCAAGGTCAGATATATACGTTACCCTCTCACGAGCGAACATCTCACGGGATGCTCTCCTCTCGCACCCAGTCCATGGCCAGGTCCCTGTCCCACAGTCGACTGGTCTCCGAAACATACAACTAACCCTCGAAGTCCGCAATTCCTCAGGCGCCAGAGTTGAAAAATGCATCTGTCCTTCATCTAACGCTACCCCCGTCATTGCCTGGAGAACTACCGTCACCGAGAGGCTTTCTAGCTGGAATCAGACTATCCGCCTGAGCATCCCGGCCGACCAGGTACCCGGATCCCACCTGATTATGAGTATAGCAGATGCCCCGGAGTTCCCGTTCGCACTAAGCTGGATGCCTCTCTGGGACCAGCAAGCATTTATCCGTGACGGTCCTCATTCTCTCTTACTCCATGCATATGATAAATCCACTTCAAGCATTGAAAACGGAAAAGGAGCCTATCTATCCCTGCCCTGGAGTGCCCTTGGGAAAAATGAATGCACCAAGGACGAAGCTGTGACCGGACCAATGGCAACCTTAATAGTAGAAACTGATCTATGTAGCACTGAATATTCCCAGGATCAAGTCATGCTCGGACTTCTCAACTGGAAGGAGAAGCCTGCCTCGGAGCTTCTAGAGCTTCTGCGGAGGCTGGTCTTCGTCCCTGAGATCGAGATAGTCAAGCAGCTAAGCAACGTCTTCGATGCGTTGTTCGGTATAATTGTTGAACACTCGGGGCATGACGAGTTCGAGGACCTTGTGTTTACCGATATCGTCACTGTACTTGGAATCCTCCATGACCGTCGCTTTAACCTTGGACCGCTGGTTGATCAATATGCCAAGGAACAGTTCAACTTCCCCTTTGCTACTCCATGCTTGATAAGAAGCTATTGCCGTCTACTCCAGGCCACCCCTGACTCCCAACAATCCCGTAACCTCCGTGCTGCTTTCAAGGTTGGAAGACATATTCTCAAATTCATAATCAATGCCCGAGAACAGCAAAAGGCAAAGGAAGAAGGTATTGGCATTACAAACATACAATCAACCTTCAACCGTGATTTGACCTTCATCTTCAAGTCCGTCGAAGCATTGATCCAAAATCCTGCCCCGATACTCGTTGGAAGCAAGACCCTCGTTGTTCAACATTTCCATACCTGGCTACCGGAGCTATCCAGTGCGCTTACCAAGGAGGAAATCATCGACATTGCCTTGAGCTTTATGGATTCATGCAAGGACGTTAAAGGCATGCTTATTCTTTATAAGCTTGTTCTTATCCAAAACTACTTCCAGCTTTCGTTATTTGCCGAGCAGAAGGAGCGGAAGATGCTCTATGCTCGGTGTGCCGAGTGGCTTGATCCTTACTGGGGAGCCGTGTCAGAAGTTACAGACCAATACAGAGACCAGGTCCGACTATGCTCGTCTATCATTGCAGAGCAACTAAAACACCCAGAACCAGAGCTTTTTGAGTACATGCCCAAAGTCGTGGCCTCTTACTGTGCAATCGCAGCCGATGGTGTTGAAGAGTCAAACTGGCTTTCCCTTCTATTCAGCAAGTCCTTCCCATTCCAGCTAAAGCAGTCGAAGACAAGCCAGAAATTCGATGAGGCTCTTGTTGAACTTTCTGCCCTCACTGCTGCGTTGTCCGCTATACCTAACCCAGTGGAGTTAGTTATGGAACAAGACGAGATGGCTATTTTCTTATCCCGTGCATTCACGACTCACATATCAATTCTTGATTGCGTTCCCTACCCTGCAACTTGGTTAAGTTTGCGCATATATCACCATCGCTCGGTGGTAAAAAGTTTGGAACATTGGTCCGCAATGCTTATCAAATCGTTCCTCCCGCCTGTTGAGGAAGCTGATACTTTTGACATGGAATTATGGAGACTGTTTTTCGCTACAATTTTGAAGTTGGTATCAAGTGACGCTCTTGCTCTGGAAACCTTCCCTGAGCAAAAACGACGTGCTGTGTGGAAAATCGCTGGCGATGTCCGTGAACATGGCGCTGAGCTCTTGCGTACCACTTGGAAGGCCATCGGTTGGGAGACTACCCCTGAAGAGCGTGACCGGTTTGGTTTGGATAGGCTTGGAGGATATCAAGTTCAATATGTTCCTAGCCTCGTGCCTCCGATTATCGAGCTTTGTCTGAGCGTCCATGAGGGACCTCGACGGGTTGCTGTTGAAATATTGCAGACCATGCTTGTCAGCGAATGGCAATTGAACGAAGACCTGGCCATGATCGAAGCTGAGATAATATCCAGCCTAGACGAGACTTTTAAGACAAGGAACTTCTCCGAAAGCATCACTCAGAA
The DNA here is from genome assembly GCF_000151425.1 of Trichophyton rubrum CBS 118892. Taxonomy (NCBI): domain Eukaryota; kingdom Fungi; phylum Ascomycota; class Eurotiomycetes; order Onygenales; family Arthrodermataceae; genus Trichophyton; species Trichophyton rubrum. Next base: position 167,587 of record NW_003456424.1, on the reverse strand, counting down.
ACTGTTCATGACTGAGTTGATGGAACTCTTTGACTCAAAATCCGAGACCCTTGATCCCGAACTCATGGTGGCATTGAAGGAACTGGTTGCTACTGTCGATGAACTGCTAGACCTCCTGGCCGCTGCACACTCCGGTAATATATCGGAGAGTTTGAATACCTTGAAACTAATGGAGTTCATGAAGGATATGGACAAAGAGGATATCTTCATTCGCTACGTGCATGAGCTTGCTAAGGGCCAGGTTGCTGCCCGGAATTTCACTGAAGCCGGCCTTGCACTTCAATTCCATGCTGACCTCTATAATTGGGATTCTTCACAGCTGCTTCCGGCTCTTGTGATTCCCGAGTTCCCAGAACAGAGTGCCTTCGATCGAAAGGAAGCCTTGTATTTCCAAATAATTCAGCATTTCGAAGACGGGAAGGCTTGGGCACATGCTCTTGCATGTTATCGGGAACTTGCAGACCAATATGAGCATACCACCCTGGACTTTGCCAAACTTTCAAGAACGCAGACATCTATGGCTAGAATTTATGACTCCATTGTCAGAGATGATATCCAGGTTGCGAGATACTTCCGTGTCACTTTCAAGGGTCTTGGGTTCCCGGCTACTGTAAGGGATAAGCAATATATCTTCGAAGGACACCCGACAGATCGATTGGCCAGCTTTACCGACAGACTGCAGAAAGAATACCCAGCCGCCCAGCTTATCACATCTGGAGAGATTGAAGATTTAGAGGGCCAGTTCCTTCGGGTATCTGCCGTTAGCATTCACCGGGACATGAACCATCCGGTTTACCAACGAACCAAGGTCCCCCAGTCCGTTAGAGACCACCTCTTGACGTCTGTACCTGCGCAATTCTCAGTTACGTCTAAGAAACACTTGAATGGAAACAATGTTAAGAAACAATGGGTTGAGAAGACTATCTATACCGTTGCCGAATTGTTTCCCAACATTCTTAGACGCAGTGAGATAGTTGCTACTGACGAAGTTTCCCTGACCCCCTTGCAAACCGCTATAGAACGGACATGGCGCAAGACCCAGGAACTTATAATTCTTGAAAGGAGAGCCACGTTGAACCCTGATGCGAATCTCACAGCAGTGGCTGAACTTATTCGACAGCTGCTTGACATTGAAGCCCAACCGTCCACTTGTGCTGCACTCTACCGCCAATTCCTTCAAGAAGATTATGATATGGATGTACCAACTGAGAATGGCGACGTAGATGGGCCAATACATTCCAACCACCCTCTAAGAAACGCCCTTGCAACTGCCTTGATAGAGCATGCTGTGGCGATCAAGCGTTGCCTCATGCTATTCAACCTTCGGCCATCGTATCAATCCGACCAGATAGAGCTTGTTCGTCAATTTGAATCTATCTTCTCCCACGAGCTTGCTACCTTCGTACCTGTAGCCGGGCAGTTCCAAGAAGACACCCTTCCCACCTTCAATCGATTCGATCCTTTTGCAAATACCCAGGCCCCTCGAGTACAAGATATCCAAAATGATGGTCCACCACCCAAGCCCTCACTTTCAAGATCTTTGTCCAACGCAGTATCCGAGGCTCCAAGCCGTCGCTTAAGCCTTAACCCGTTCAGACGTTCGCATCATGGGCCTTCTAACTCTGTCACGACAATTACCCAGGAAACAATAAGGTCCAACAGCAGCCTAAGAAATCAATCCATCAGCGAAGGAATGAAGCTCAACGGTACTACGATGGCAAACGAGCCACTTAGGGCCCCTACCTCGGCCAGCAACAAAGCGGATATGAAGGAAAGAAAAGGCAGTCTTTCAGCCCAGAGCAAGACAGATGGCTCACAGAAACGCCGCAGCTGGTTCGGAAACGGTAGTACCACTAGTAGTAATAACGGCAACGCTACCGAAGCAAGACCCAACTGTACAACAACCCCGTCCACGGAAGACATCAAAACGACACAACAGCGGATCATCGAAAGGGCGAAGGCTGCTCGCAAACAGAATGGAACTACTTACTCGACTATTCCCCAGACCCGACCGTCGACTAACGGCAGCAATCGAACAGGTATATCCGCGCGTTCAGGAGGCCAGAACTCTCCAATTAGCCCATTAACGAACAACTCGGGCGGAAGTAGCAACATGAGCGCATCTGCAGTGCGGGACTCCGTCATGAGACGGCTCAGTCTTTTGAAGTCCGGTCGAAAGGCCAGCCGTGCCAACTTTAGAGAAGGTGGCGCAATGGGCGGAGCTGTAAAGGAAGAATAGGCTCATACGACGCATTCTTGAACATATACTCCCAGCCCTCGGTATCCTTCATATTCATACTCTGATCTCAACTCGGCTACAGTCAGTCACCCATAATTGACATCACTCCTCAACTATACTCTTCGCATTCCCCTTGAACCCTTCTCCCATTCTCTTTTTTCATTTCTGGCAATTGGCCATTTATTCCTTCAACCCCTTTATTTACCTCTTACGTTCATGTAAGATATGACATTTTATTTGGATGAATGTTTTATTCCCTTCTACATGTTGGATAATTCTTGAATGTCGCCACCTCCCTTTTTTGATACCAATGCCCGAGCCCTCTATTGAATATACATTCCTTTTTTTTAATACCTCTTGCACCTGCATTTTTCTTTTCCAGCCCTACCTAGTGTACCTGGCAAGCAACAACCTCATTTGCTCCGCATGTTATTTTCCTTTCAATCTTTCTCCTTCTTTCTCCTGATTTACTATGGATATATTTAATCGTTAATTCCATTCCGTGTTCTGTCGAGTTTGTCCTTGATGTAGATGATGTTTGTGCTACAATTACCACATGGATGGCCGAAATTAGCTTGAGCCCGGATTGCATTATAGAGTGGTAAACTAATGAAGTTAAACCCATGGGAAGCGACCTTAGTTATACAAGCTGTGCAAGACAGGACGGATCTAGATAAAAATAAAAAAATGCTAATAATATGCGCATATAAAACTAATCAACAAGAAGCTAACTGAGCTCATGATTGCATATAGGTTACTAAATGTTTTTTTTTTTTTTTTTTTTTTTTTTTTTTTTTCCCAAGACAGATCGCAATACTCTAACCAAGAACTGCGTTGGGGTCACTGTAAAGATCGCAGTGATGTGGATGCTTGAGACAGTATCTGGGCTGTAGTGGCGCGGCGCCGATACCGTTGGCAACAAGATATTCCCTGAAGTTGTTTATACGGGCAGTCATAAGGAATGTTCGCTTCTTGCCCTCTTTGTCACGGTTGCCGGACCAGAGCAGTTCGGCAAGCGCAGCGGCGCGGGGCCAGAATTTGGGACTGATGTTAACATCATCTACCTGTTCTGACCAGAGAGGCGCGATACCACCTAGTATATGCTCCTTCTCCGGCCCGGTGAGTTCAGAGGTGAAATCGTAGTCATAGATACGTTGCCAGGTTTTGTACGGGGCACACCAAGAGCCGCCGTCGCCGCCGTAGTTGAAGTTGGGGGTTCCGGGAGTGGGATTTTTCATGACGTTGTATCTGGGGTCATTGCTGACCCAGCCACCATTGCCGCAGTCGAGGTAGAAAAAATCAGCAGAAGAGACGATAACGTCGTAGCCCCTGGAGGTAAGCTTTTTGATGTTGTCGAGTCCGTTATTCCAGGTCTGCATGACGATGTTCTTTGGAATCCTCTCAGCGTGGATATGCTCAGAGAGGAGCATGTCTTCCCAATAGATGAAACGGCGGTGTTTGATTTTTTCGAGAGCCGGGATGGTCTTGTCAACGTATTCCTGGAGCAAGTCACTCATAGACTTACCTGGATGTTCGGCGAGCCATTGGGTGACATATTTGCTGAATTTGTAGCAATTCGGCTGCAGTTCATCACCACCGAGGTGATGGAATTCGTCCTCAAAGAGGTCAGTAACTTCTTTGTAGAGCTTCCGGAGCACCTCATAAGTCTTGTTATAGGCTATGTCAAGCTGCCCTGGGTTGGGCTCGAGAGCAGTGTGATGTGGGAAGAAATCGTTGGACCACCAGGAATTTCCACAAGCCACTAGGTCAGGATCGATCTGTTTCCAGCCAGAGGAGGAGTGACTGGGTGTGTCGATCTCGGGGATGACGCGGACTCCACGGTCTCCAGCAAACTTGATGATGTCCCTGACAGTTGCGTGGGAATAGACCATACTCTTTGAATAGGCATCCTCGGTCATCTTAGGATAAGTTTTGACCTCAAGGGGCCAGGACTGGGTGTCAGTGATGTGCCAGTGGAGGACGTTTAGCTTTGACAGAGCCATGGCATCGATCTGCTCCTTGATTTTACTTGGGGAGATGAAGTTACGGCCAGAATCGAGGAGGATGCCCCGAATAGGGTACTGAGGGCCTTCACTAATGGTGAAAGGTCTCTCGATGTAAAACTGCCGGGTCTTATCGTCGTAAACGACAATCTGCTGCAGAGTGGTGAAAGCATGGCGAGCTCCCCAGGGAGTTTTGGCCTCGATTTCGATGGTCTCGGACCTTGCGCTGACCGTCAAGCTGTAGGATTCATCTACTTTATGAGCCAGCTTTGCATTGACATCCGTGACTTTGACGGAAACCCTTCTGATCATGGCACCGTGAGGAGCATTTTGTCTCTTTTCTTTGGGCTTGGAGGCCTGGCCAGGGAACGGGTCGAACTTGGGGATGGGGCCCTCAAGTGCATGCGGATACCATTTAAGGCGACGAATAGTGTCGTAGCATCTTTCCCATGCATCCCTGATGCCACTCTGGTGCGGTCCGTGGTATGAGACAAAGGGAGCGAGGTACTTGCGGCCTTCTTCGGCGTGAAGGTACCAGGTTACCGGTCCTGGCAGTGGGTTGATAGTAGGGGCCTTCAGGGCTTCCTCAATAACGGCATCAGAGGTGGCTTCAACTACGCCAGTCAGCAGCACGGCCGTGATGGCCAGAGCTTTGGCGAAACGCATCGTTCTCCGGCCAATGTAGTTCTTCGGTTGTTGTTCTTCTTCAACAGAGAGGAAGAGCGGGAGAGAGAGAGAGAGAGAGAGAGAGACACCAAGTGATGAGTGAGGAGGCGCAAAGGAATGTAAGTGATGGTGAACAGGAACCAGGCAGGGAGCAGACAAGGAAGGACCGCCAGCTTTATATCCGTTTACTGACTGAGCTCGCTGCCCTCGACCTCCCGGCAAAAACCAGCCCTTGCCTGCTCACTTCACAGGCAGATCGCCACCGAACCTGCGAAGCTGACTGGCTGTCGGGGTGAGCAGCAGCGAGGGCTTCACTCTTGCTGGTGAAGGTGGAGGACAGCTTGTGGTTGTCGATGCAGTCGTTGCTTTTTCCTGCGTGCAACCCTCCCTTCATCCATCGCGAAGGATGGCCTCCACACCCGCAAATTAAGAACTCCTTTTTATCGCGCGAGTGAGACGGTTAAACAGCTCTCCGGAAATTAAACATATGGGCCACAAGCCAGTCCCAGAGGCAGGCAACTAGTCGAGCGGATATCCCATTGACGAAGAGGCAGCGTGTTGGTGTCGGCGGCGATTCTCTCCATTCCCTGCAGTATTGAACTAGGGTAGTTAGCTGACTAGATAGTTAGTTATGCATCCCGGGACATCAGCCAGCGATATCAGATGATGGCTAGTTAGCTGCACACAGACAGCGCAAGACGAGCATGCTGCCATCTTCGCCAGCCTGCTGGGCCGAATGCAAGATATACACGCAGTGGCATCTGCTCGTCTGGGCATGTAACCCTGAATGGTGGCGGATCTCACTAGGACGTCTGGCCATATGGCACCGCAGTGACCTAGTTGATGATGCTCTCGCTAGCTAGTTGACTATCATCACTTGGCCTGCAATGGCTCAAGAGATCCTGAAGTGTGCCTAGGCCTCAAACCCTACTGCCGGAGGGCATCGTCAGGAGAAACAGTGCCTCCTCCCGGCCGAGAGAGCTGGCGAGGGCCTCAGTCGGGCTGCTGGACGGGGGCAGAGAAGCCCTGGGTGTTTGTTGACATAGATATCAAAACAAAAAGCCCCCTTGCATGTACTGTATATTCGCCGCCGGAGCAAGAGTCTGTTACAACGGGAGTAGTTAGCGAGTTTAGTCAGCTATTTATTGGCAGGTGGTGAGGAATGGGAGCTTTTCCCCAGATTTAACCTTGATATCCAAACCGCTGATCAGGTTACTGCTCGTCCCATGTCTTTGATCTAGACTGTATACGAGGTGTTACATGCGCCAGAGGTCATGATTCCATTCTGAGATGCTACCTACTTTTTACTTGCCCAGCTACATAAGCGAGGAGAGAGAGCGAATTTCATCCCTTCTACTCCGTAAGCTTCCAGTTTATGCGTCGTTCATGCATCAACGGTGGGCCCGGATGGTTCCGCCCAGTACTTCTTGAGAAACTCGTCGACTGTCATGGGCTTTACGTCCGGACAGAGGCGGTTGAGCGTTGGCTGGACAGTGATCCCACCATCACAGCACACTTTCTTCAACTGACACTCCAGCTTCTCGATGATCCCTAAGACCCCTTCCGCAAGATTGTCAAGCCGCTCCTCGATCTGTTTCTTGGTGAACGGGCGTACCTCCATCGAGCGGCCTGTATACTTTTCGATCAGGCTCACGATCTCGTCGAACTGAAGAGTTGAACCGGCCATCCCAAGCTCTCGTTTACCCCAGGGCTCTTCCAGGTCGATAGCCGCGGCGATGAACCTGCCAATGTCGCGGATGTTGGTCATGGTTATAGCGGCTGGTGGTGGAACGCTGCCATCCTCACGCACGACCACGGGCACCTCAACCCAGCCCTCAACCAAGTTAAACAATAATGGCCCCTCAGCAAAGCCCGCCAGCGCCTCTGCTCGATTACCGTCTTTCTCAGGGCTGCCAATTCCAAGGTAATTCATGAACATCCCATTCGCAAAGAGGGCAGCGTCGATGTTGGATTTGAGCACGGCCTCCCACACGGGAAGCTTGGCCTCCCTCTCAAAATCGACTGAGAAGTGCAACTTGTATCCGCCAGAGAACTCGGACGGTGCAAAGCGTCGGCACCCAGCGGCCTCAGCGGCATGCAGCAGTCTGATCTGGGTGTTGACGAACGTGTCTGTGTCATGAATAAGGAGCACGCTGATGACAGTGTCGATATCATGCAGGGCTGCTACCAGCGAGTCCTTGGACTCGTAATCGACATACCGAGTTTCTACTTCGGCGGTAGAAGACGATCCAGGAACCACCCAAGCTGCCGTGCTAGACGCCGGAGAGCCGCCTTCTCGCTTCCTCGAGAGAATAACTGGCGTATGACGGCCGTTCGTTGCCAAAAGGGCTGTAACAACCGAACGGCCCAGCGTCGGACTAGAGCCTCCTGCGATCGCGACCTTGACCATGACGGATGAACTAGCTGCGGATAACTAACACTATGACCTTCAGGACCTGCTCACGAGTATCTGAGGTTGCAAGAGAAGAGAAGAACCATCCTGGCCCAGGCAACAGAAGACAGTCTTATAGACGGCGTTTCCTGCGCGTTGATCGTCGACGATTCTTGCCTGCTCGTTCGTTTTCGACGTCATCAAAAGCTGAAAAAGTTCGTGTTCTGGCATGTTCCCTTTTTGGGTTTAGCGCCGCTGTCTTAGCCAATAGACAGATAGATTATATAAGAAGTCACGTGTTTTCGTGACTCAAATGCGGCTTCTTCGTATTTTTGGAAACGCCGACGACGATGTTTGGCTGGCAGGAAGCAGATCCTTGACAGGGCGCAGCTACAGCAAGACAGCATGCACTATCCATGGACATATAGACCTTGGCTCGTTGCGTTGCTGCGTTGTGCTGCCAGATGTAACATAGGAAAAATGGAGTAGTGTTGATCACGTGATAGATAAACTTTTGGTCATTAGTTGGCTGAAGACGTCAAGATATCAAGGCCGAACGTCAGAGAGAGGCAACATACCAGGTGCATTAAAAGAGCTTTTCATTTCCTCATGGAAGATAACTATGTACACAGCTTGTCAACAAGATCAATTTATGTCAACTTTCCCTTCCCTGACCGATGATTTTTTTTTTTTTTTTTTTTCATTTTCCTTTCCGTCTTGTCAATTTTTTCTCCATTTCCATATCCCCAATTGAATGAATGCAAAAACCAACGCCAAATGAGATCCGGTGTTTTCCCATGGAATGAAAACAATTTCCTGCATACCTGACTCCGTGTTGTGATTTCAATGCCAATTTTTTCCTCCTCTTTCTCTCTCTCCCCCTCTCTCTTTTAGAGGAAGTGTGTGTTGCTCTGGGGGCTTATTTTATTGAAGGTTGACCTGCTTTCCACCGTGTTGTTTAGCAGCATCGTTGGCTCCGTTTCGCATGCGCTCGCTCCTTGCCAAATACTCGGCCCAAGCTCTGGCGTCATGGTCCAAACGTGCTTTCGTAGCTGCATCGGTCCTTTGGCGTCTCTCCTTCACGACCCTGTCCCTGGAACGTTTCTGCTTGGCCAATTTCTCCTTTTCGGCTATTGCTTTCTGGCGCCTTTCTTTCTCGGCCTTCTCTTGTTCGAGTCTTTTGGCTTCGGCTTCCTTCGCCTTGCTGTAGGCTTCTTTCATATCGGCATAAAATTTCTGGAGTCGAACCACGAAGGGCATTGCCTTTTCCTTTGCTTCCATGAATAATTGAGCGGAAGATACGAGGGAATTTTTTCTGTTTTCGAAGTGCCCTCGTTGATACTCGCATTCTGCAACACACTCCTTCAGTGCAATACTGTTGTTCTCTGCAGCATTCGGCTCATAATAGCCCGGGTTGGAGTGTATATCCCGTTGTTTCATGTGGAGTTGCTGGGTAATAGCATCTGACTCTTCCAGAGCCCTCTTTTCTTTCCTGTAAACCTCATGAGTTGCAAAGTAGCGGACGCGGGCGGCTGCCAATTCCGCAAAAACATCGGCGAAGTTTTCAGGCAAGCCCTTGGGGAAGTTGATAATCATCGCGTTAAGGCATTTATACTTGAATTGGATGCCAGGCTCGCCGCTGTCCATGCTGATTTTGATTTTGTTTTTGTCATTGTCCAGGAGGAGATGTGTGCCATCGCAGTAGTCTCTCCAGATCACTGCTGCTAGGGGAACAGTAGCAGGAACTTTTCCCCCAAAGGGGCCTTCCAAGGGGAAATACTCGGAGGTGAACGACTCCTGTGAGGCAAAGTACTCGGGTTCCAGCCCTGGCACCACTTTTTGTTTCTTTTTTGCTGGTTCTCTGGCGCTCTCAGGTGATAGATTTGCTATGGGAGCGGCCGAATCTATGATGAAAGGAGAGACCATTTTGAGATATCCCTGTTCCTTGAACCGGTAGAACTGTGCTGTATTTGCCCTTTTTCTGCGGAAAATCAGCCGTTTATCAGTTATGAGGCAAAATGTGACGCCTGCGAGTCGAGGAAGAGAGTACACACCTGTTTACTCTCCCAAGGGGGGACAAGAAGGGTTGAATATAGATCTGACGAAGCTGAAGATGCAAAGGTGGGTGGTGAACAGGAGGAAAGGAGCAGGAAGAACAAGAACAAGAAGAAGAAGAAGAAGAAGAAGAAGAAGAAGAAGACGGAAGTTTGGTAACTGGAACTCAGCGCTGGAGAGTTTTGAACGCTGGCTGTGACTCTTTAGATGTCCTCCTTTACCAGCCCCCTGAAATTCGATGCCACCTACCTCTCTTCTCCCCCTCTTTTATTGCCAGATTCTTCCATGATGAGGCCGTGACACGCATAGAGGGCAATATCCATGACCTCCGGCTACCCATAATCCTCTCTGTGAAGGCCGTTTGGCTCAGAAAGGCGAGTGAAGGGCGGCGGAAGATACCTCGCCTGCAGTGGCAACGTCACTGACATTTGCAGCGTCGGCGAGCCCTGGCTCCGGAATGTGCGTTGCAGGTCACCATATACCTGAGGACAAGCGAGTTCTTGGGTCGAGAGAGCGTCTCTGGAGGCCTCCTGGCAGTTCTGCTTCTTGGGGGCGTGCATGAACTTGCAGCAGGCGCGGCTAGAAAGAAGGGGCTACGAGTTGTCCACTTTAGGTGAAGCGAGTATCATTTACCTATGTCTAGCTGGTCTATTCACTACCACATCAACCTGTTCTACTGCTTACAGCCCCTCTCCTTCATCAGATAGCTCTCCCGCGGCATTTGAGACGGGGGGCGGGTTTCGTTCCTCACTATGGCTGTGAGTGAGTGCCGAGGGAAAGAGAGTGTTTGTGCGTTCCAAACGTCAAGCCAAAGTCGTTGACGTAGGCGAAAATCGAAGCAAAGTATATTTTTGGCGCCGCCAATGATGGCCAACGGCAGCTTGAAGAGACAGCAGAGGCGAAGATCGGACATATGAAATACGCCCAAAAACACCATTTTACCATCCTCAGATTCCTTTGGAAGAGCTTAGCCTCTGCATAGGGTTTTCTAGGCTCAGGTCTTAGGTTCTAAGGAAGATTTCTCAAAGACTAGAGACTAGGCATGTCTCTCCTTCGCCAAAGCAGTTACTTTAGGCCAGGCTTTCGATCTCTAGCTCTTTGAACACGGAAGAGCTTCAGGCGTCCTGGTTCCCGACCTACAGATATCCAAATTACTCCTAGAGAGGTACCATGATATCCTCTGTTTACTTGCTCTGCTAACACGTTCATTTTGACAGGATTCGAGGTGTTTTGAAGAATCTCACAATCCCTGATCTACCCCTGAAAAACTAGCCAGCTCACAGCTGTCTTCACGCCATGAGAACCGCTCTGATATATCGATTACAGAGCCACGAACATACATACATAGTTTATTTCTGCCGCCCATTTGTGTCTGGATCATAGAGGGAGGACACATTAGTTCTGCGAACAGTTAATATAAAACTCCCCTTCGACCTCCAACTGAAGTAGTTTGATTGGACAATGGACGACGATCAGAAGCTACATTGTAGTACGAACCTAGGTAGACGGTTAAAAGAGGACAGGAAAGAATTGAGTTATGCTGATGGGACTACTTATACCAGTATTTGGGCGTGCGGAGTAATATATACTGGCCTATGTTTGGCTTGGATTGAGCCACAACGAGTGGGATGGCAGGAGAAGAGACCATTTCCCCTTGTGACCGACATACTTGGCCAACGTTTTACATAACATACCTAGCCATTTATATTGGTTGGAAAAGCCTATTATTAAAAGGGGGTAGGAAAATGTATTCATTCCGAGTAGAAAACCAAGGCAATAGCCCCAGAGACCTACAGACATCATTGCATCGGTAATGTTTATAACATCGTAACAAGTAGGTAAATGCACAAACTCCCGATCAAAACCGCTTTCCACATACAACAGCACCAGCACCAGCACGGTAATGCCCCGCCCATCCAGTCAAGACATAAAACAGAGGGTGCTATGGCAATAAAATTATATCTTATTTTCCATTCCTCAAACCCGCAGGAGAACCATGCTTGTCTTCAGAAAAGAAGATATGAAGAAAAGGGCTTTTCTCTCTTTTTTCGGCAGAAAATTTTGTTCATATTGTTGTTGTGTGGTTTTACTTTCTGATAGCACGCTGGTAGAAAGCAAGTTCCTCTCCCTCCAGGATGTAACCATCCACTCGTCCACTCTGGCCAGGTCTGGAAGAGACAACAGCATACAATCGACCGGCCTCGAACTGCTTCTCAAGAGCAGGCTCAACCTTGCCCATTACAGCAACACGAGCTGCCTGCTTCTTGGCAACGCTGTTGCTTTTCTTCTCCTCGGTAGTATCGGCAGCAGCCTTTTGCTGGCGTCGTCGGCCAAGGGGCTGACCGTAGTGTGCCTCATACCATTGTCGGAAAGGGGCAGCGTCGACTTGAACAACGGCAGATTTGGTGAGGGTGTTGGTACGGACGAGTTCGTTGTTGGAAGGGTGGTAGGACACGGCAATCACACGGACTTTGCGGGAAAGACCCTCAGAGCCCCAGGAGAAGTTGCCGGACTCGAGGCGGAGGGCACGGAATTTCTGGTTACCACCGCGGACACGGACGGTGTGGATGCGCTTGGGGCCAATACGGGTGTTGGCTGGCTGACGGCCCTTCTCGAAAGCCCTGGATGTCCGCCACCGTCAGTCTCTACTCCTCAATCTTTCTCTCTCTTTTATTTATTTATTTTTTTTTTTCCTCGTCCATAGTGTTCCCCGGGAAAATATCCATACCTCTTCTTGCGGTAGTGAGCTCTCTTAGCACCGGTGGCCGAACGCTTGTGGCGGGAGTCTCGTGAGATACCCATGATTGCGGTTGATGTATTGGACTATAATTGAGAAAAAAATCGCAGTTAGAATGGACCAGATCAAGTAAACCCTTCACAAAAACACATTTGCTGTCAAGGCAAGCAGAAACACAACATGCTTGCTATCTCGTTCACGGTATCTCGACAGCGCTGCGTCGACAATGTCTTCCCTCCTGGCGCAAGATTCGTCCGCACAAAAAGTCCACACACACCCACAACTAACGAAACCGCGGTCCTAAGGGATGAAAGGCGGCAAGGGCAAGCAGATTGGAAGGCTCACCTTGTATTATCTTCGTAGTCCCTTCACCAAAAGCAAACGCCGTGGGCTGATGTCGAAGGGGCGGAGATGTTGGCGGTTGAATGAGCTTGTCGTCCTCGTCGATAAAACTGAATTTCGCACAGTCGCTTCGCTTACAATTTTTTTGCCCTACATTTAGAAAGACGCTAGTCTCGAAGTGGGAAGGTCTAGAGATACAAAGCTTGTTAGTAATAAAAGACTAAGCCGAAGTTATGCTTGTCGAGATAGGACTAGTGCAGGAGTTATGCAGCAAACAGAAAAAGTCATGCTATGCTTTCGCTAGGCATTTACAGCTTTCTAGATGCATTTTGCAGGAGAGCAAGCACATTTTGTAAATATGGGCGTATATATTCATGTTCATATCTATTCATATACTGAAAAGGTCATGTCTTTGAACCGGTACTAAATACGCCTGCAAGAGCGAACGCATACAAGCATGTCTGGGCTGTACATCATAAGAATCGTCTAAATGGCCTGCCATGAAACGGTGAGTGGGATAGCACGGGGGGCAGTGTAGACTGGAACCTGAGTGGAACCACTTGGGATTTTGTCAGCATAGAAGGTGGACTTGCCGCTGGCAGCGAGCTTTCCTTCGGAAGCCTGGGAGATAGTTAGTAAGAGTATTTGGCATGTAAAGGATGGAAGAAGACATACCCCAAAGACAGAAGCGGTGACTCCAGAGCCACACTTGAACTGATCATTAACCATGCCACAAGCACCCTTACTGGATGTCAAGGTGAATCCGGAGCCGGAAGCAGCAGCGCGATAAGTAGCACAGGTTCCGGTGGTGTACCAGTTTCCACTGCTAATGAGGCATCCATCCTCCTCGCCCATGACAGTCACGGTAAGATAGCCCTTTCCGGAGAAGGTACCAGTGGGGGCTGGGCTGCCAGGGGTGGTGGTGGTTGGTGGATGAGTGCCCCCACCGTTCTTAGGGAGATATCGAATGCCGGTCTCAGGGCAGGTTGATGGGGTTCCGCCTGTACAGAGTTGTTAGACATGCACTAAGGGATTGAGTATTAAAAGGCTATGGCATTGACGTACCTGGGAGAGTAGGAATATATTCTCCAGTCTGGGCAGATCCACGGACATTATAGAAGTACCAGGCTTCGTTGAGAGCACCATTCTTGCAGTTAAAAGTGATCTCCATGCCAAAAGAAGACTTAACAGCGGCCTGTAAGTCACGGAGGGCGTAGGTCTTGTCGTTGCTTGAGTGATGCCAGCATCAGCGAG
>NW_003456424.1:140289-153697 GCF_000151425.1 Trichophyton rubrum CBS 118892 | reverse complement strand
TCATGCATGTACCATGCTTGTTCCACTCGTGTTCCCAGAAAGATTCATCATCACCCTTGTAGTCCTTGAAGTACTTCATCATGTAATTAAGGGTGTCATCTTTGCCCTGAGCCTGGAGAATCTGGGTAATATTGCTATATTGACGGCTCATGTCACAGAATTGCTCGTAGGTACCATCACAGTTATCGGGCCTAGAATATTGATCAACAACATTAGAGCCTCGGTTTCGCTCCATCATACTGGTGCAGAAATGAACTCACCAGAGACCGTGGATGGTCCATGAATCCTCGGGGCCAGTAGCTGGGTCTGCATCCCAGAACTGAGTTTGAAGAATAAGGCCGCCAGGAGTGTTGAAGCAACAGGTATCTTGGACGGGGCCGGAGTTATGACAGCTCACCTCGCCGCCAGGAGGGCAGGTAGGGCCATCAGCACGAACTCCGGAAAAGAGCTGGGATGCCGCAAGCATCGCAGCAGCCGTGGTCGAGGAGGCCAACATGGTTGGGTGTAGTAGTGATGAGGAGGTCTGGCGATGAGAGGTCGGGATATACTCCGTATGTAGTTGAGGATTGGCCTCAGCCAGGCGGGAGCTCAGCTGCTACTTATATGCCGATCGACTGTGATACAGCAGAGCGCCCTCTCTCAGCAGGGCGATCCATTAGAGCAGACTGAAAAGCCGAGCTCCTCGCTTCGATATGCGCAACGCCAGGTATCGACGCCACGGGCCCCTACCCAGGTCTCCTCCACCCTGGTCACCAGCTTAGCCCATCGCAGCCAGTGGCAGCTCCATGTGTTTGCTTCTTCGTGTTTGCTTCTTTTCTTCTTCGCCTTCCCGCAATCTAAGTAGCTACAAGCGATGATGTAATCAGGGGCGGACTTGACCGGTGACCTTGCGTAGTAAGGAGGATCATGCGCTTGGCATTGAGTTATAGTGATTATGTCATCACGTTTGTTTAGACGACATCGAGACGTAGGTAACGGCTCCCGTCTCCTCGTTACGGATTACTCTCTGTAGACTTGCCCTGATAATACTCCTCTCGTTGTCGGCATTGTTTCCCTTATCCCTTATACTGCAGGCTATATCTACATCAAGGCGTATATAATCATCACGACTCCGTAATGTACACTTAACTATCGTAGCTACTGAACGGGGAGAGCCTCTGGATTACCTAGTACCTAAGTATCCCTGCCTTCAGCTAGATATATAATTTGATTATTGCAGGGCCAACCCAGATCTCAATAATCTTTCCCCTCTCGGATGTAACTTACTTAGATTGTGCCAAAGCGAGTTCATCCATCGACAAATACTCGATTCATGTTGTGTGGAGTTTCTAACACCGCGGTCCACTTTTATATTTCAGACATAAATTCCGGGCGGATGACATAATGCATTAAACCAGGCAACCAACCGCTGTATTTGGGAGGCTGAGTCATGTGAACCTGCCATAAAAAATCTAGCTCACGTGAGAATGACTTGCCGAAAGCCCTGGCTAGCATAGGCCAATAGAAGGACAAAGTCGCCAACCGGCCAGGGGTATGGTTCATGCTTTTATGTCTTTATCCAGTTGTATTGTATATGTTCTACTGGGTCCGCTTGCTATGTAACAATATCAATGTAAATCTTTTATACTTAGAAGTACAGACGGGAAGCCCCTGTATATTGGTAAGGGTCAATGCTCCATAGAATGCGCCGTATCAGAGTCAAGAAAATGGCAGCGATGACCTACAGCCCCGCAACGATCATCAGTCCGTATCCAAGGGTTACAACGAGGCCGAATGAGAGGATACTCGCTGGTACGCCTCGTGTGATGAAATGACGGACACGAAGATATCGCTGGCCAGTCTCTGGAACTTCCATCATGATAGCAGCTGCGAAAGCAAAACGTTAGATAGGGATTTCTCCAACACGGACATGGAACGAAAACTTACTCATATTGGGGAAGCCGCTTGTGGGGAGGCCCATAGCCACAGAACACATCAATGCACTTCCCATCACTAGGAGGTTAGGATGTGGCTCGTTCATTCCAATACCCACTTCTTTGACAAGGGGTAGGAGAATCAACGCCGCCACAGTATGGGAGATGAAAGTTGCCACCACTAGAATCAACGCCGCAAAGACAAAGAGGACGCCGTACAGGCTCAACCCAGCCACGCTGCTTGTTATAGAGCGGGCGATGGTATGTAGCAGTCCGGAAGACGTGACCGCCTTCCCGAGACAGAGACCACCTGATGCCAGAATGATAATAGTCCAGAGGAAGTTGTTAAAGTCTTCTTTTGTGAGAATTCCTGTGCCAAAAAACAGAACTAGAGGGAGGATGGCGATGACGCCCATGTCTCCAAAGGTGCTTTCAAGCTGATGGCTGACGCACCATAAGCAGATGGTGCCGACAGTGACGATGGTGATGAACCATTGGATACCGGTGAACTTGTCCTTGACGGAACGGATAGGGACTATGGTTGTTCCTCGGCTGGGGTTGAAAGTGATAAGGAGAAGGACCCAGATGCCCAGAATTGAGAGAATGCAGATTGGTAGGGCAATGAAGAACCAAGTGCCCCAGCTGATGGCAGGATCCATGTTCTGCAATGCAATGATGTTCTGTGGCGATGCAATTGGAGATGCAGCACCTCCAATGTTAGAAGCCAGGGCGATGCCTAGGATTACAGCTTTTGAGAACCGGGAATCGGTCGGTAGGTTTCGAAGCATCGGCTAGATGGGATACTTGTTAGCGGTGTTATTCCCACAGACAAAAATTTGTAAACTTACTTGAATGATAGAAAAGCAAAGCACTGGAGCAGCAACGTTGCTAATCCACATACTCAAAAACATGCCAACAAACATGTTCGTCAGGAGCACAGTTTTTGGCTTGGTACCCGCTTTGCTTAGCACAAATGTAGCCATTCTGCGTGCAATATCATGTTTCGATAGAGCGGCGGCAATTGTAAAGCCTCCTAGGAGAAGCATGATGACCGGCGTCCACATTGCTGCAAAGACAGCACCTGTAGCCTCTTTCGCGCCAAGTCTAGTGTGGTCTTCTTCTGAACGCATGATCCCCAGTGTGACAGTAAGGAAGGGGACAAGGATCGATGTCACGAAAAGCGGTATCACCTCGGTAGCCCATAGCAAACTGACAAACACCAGCATTGCCAGGCAGTTTTGCTGTTCGGGCTTCTTCATGATTGGCACCACAAGCATAACGCCGAATGTAATAAGGATAGCAACTAGTGTCGCAAAGGTAGACGATAGAAGCCACGCTGGGACAGGGCACCGTCCCACGGGGGTTATGAACTCCTTTATGCTTGCTTCTTGCTCATCACCCTGCCGTTGAGCCCTTTCCATATCCTGCTCTCCTCCGAGCAGTGTTCTGCGTATTCCCATGTTTGCAGCCTGAGTCTTCCTTTCTATACCGATCATCTCCCGCCATACGGTATTTCGTTCCCAGACGACATGCTCGCGTAGATGGAGACGAAGCTCCCGTCTAGACAGACCCAAATCACCATCCGTAACAAACCCAGCGTATAGCCTCTCGACTCTGGCGATGGTGTTATCAAGCTTGGCGATTGTCGGATCTGTGAACGGCATGGCCACTAGGACAGTGGAATCCATGTACTGCCTTCTCAAATTCCTGTCAAGTGTTTTGTCATATTTCTTCAAAGCCTTTGAGAATCCAGTACGGTTAAGCTGGATAAATGACTTGAGCTCACATAGGGAAACATATATGCCGATTATTCGTTTCTTCAATGATACGCCAACGTCATAGATCGCAGTGTGCTCAGGATCATGCGCTACCCCCATAAACCGTGAATCCATAAGCTCGCTGTTCAACAAGTCCTCCTGGGGCCGTGGTTCCCTTGTCCAATCTCTTGACGAGGCAGAATGTCTCCTTATCCTCCTCTGTGGGAACTCAGCCATGTCCATGTTATCTTCCGAGTCATCACTATCAGCATCCCCCTCAGGCCCAGAGGGTTCACTGATGGTACTTGAGCGATGTTGGGTAAGGGTAGCATGGCGAGATGCCTCACTACGCCGGCGATTTCTGCCACCAAAGCTCAATGTTCGTGACTTGACGAGTGAATGAGCAACGGGTTCCATGTCGATTCCTATGCTATCCCGGGCGAACGATTCCAGCTCCTGTGTGATATCCTCCACCTCCTGATACAAATCTGTTTCCTTTGTGCGGTAGAAAGAGCATATCTTCTCCAACTCTCCATCTAGGGCACGGCGGAATATGGCATCTGTATCAATACTCCTGTCGAGGAGAGGGGCAGACTCGAGTTGTCCATTTTCGTGCTCGGGTTGATTCACCTGTTTTTCAAGAGTGTATATCCTGCAAGAACAGTTAGCCTAGGAAGGAAAATTTGCCGACTCTCCTGGTCAATAAGGACCCCTCACAGTTTCTTCAAATTGCTATACGCAATATAGCTGTCACTCCAATCCGGAACGGAGTTGAACTGGATGCTGTGTGAGAACTTCATATTCTCTTCTTCAGTTGCGAGCCGAGCCTGTGATCCACGGCCTAGTTCGTATATTCGTTGCCGTAGCCCTCCTTCTCCAAAATAGGTGCTTTTATACGGATTCTCTTCTCCGGTACTCCCCCTCCGTTTGGCCCTGGTGCCGTCACTTCTCTCTTGTCGACCACTTTTAAATTTATTGTGCCGTTGACCACCCTCTCGCTTACCAGCTGCCTGGCGATAATTATTTCGGTGACCCCTCCTTTCCCCCAATCCAAAGAGCCATGCAAGTCCGGTGGGACTCTTCCTCCTGGCGGGATGTGTTCGATCTACCTCGGAGCCTGATTCAGATCTGAGTCGAGTAACCGGTGCGGAAGATGTGGGTGATGCTGAGGCGGACGGACGAGTGAATTCGTCGAGCTCAAAACTCCGGCTGGCGTCTTGTCGAGCCAGGGTGGGCAGATGCTGAGCATTTATCTCCAGTAGTCACCTGCGCGCTGCGGTTCCGGGACGTCTTCTTCGACGTGTGTATATATAAATAGCCCTGGACCCGGTGGTTAGGCGTCAGGGCGGGTAAGATGGCGGATTCAGGCGAATCGAGTCCAACCCAACGGAGTCAGCCTGACCAGTGGTGAGCGGCTCGACGGGGTAACTTGCTGGACACTGGGTGTCATTCGACGAGGTGTCTCTTGCCGTGGGTACTGGGATGCAGTCAGTGGTAGCGGAAGTTGACTTTTTTTGCGCGCTGTCAGTGGTTGGCCGGACGGAAGCAGGCAAGGTGAGGCTAGCTTTTGCGATCAGTCAGGACGGGGATTCTCCCTGTGCGAATTGGTGTCTCTGATGGAGCAAAAAGAAGGAAATAAAGTAATAACTGATCTCACGGGTTCGTCTCGCCAAGTTCGTGAGGTGTCTGCCGCTGCAGTCGCGCAAGGCGTCAGGAGTTGCGGCCGGGGAGGGTTGAAGATGCAGGCCAGGTCGATCTCAGTTATAGCCGCCTTGCTGCTAGATTCTGGAGCCAGTCACAGGCCACACAGCAGCAGCCTCGCCCTTTGGTCCTCTACAGTTGGTTACAGATCATATTACGGAGGACCGTCTAAATATCGAGACGCAGCTTTCGGCTTTCCGGACAGCTGGCGGCGAAAAGGACACTCAACACTCAGCAGCAGCAGCAGCAACAACAGCATCATCATGACTCCACAAAACTTCTCCAGACCTTAGCACAGCAGCTCTAAGGGTCTCGATATCTGGGATGAAAGTAAAAGACGAAAAAGCAAAGACGAGAAAGCTTACGAAACCCAGCCTCGTGGTAAGCCCTGTGCACACAATTGGATCTCCCGCCGCTGGCGAGAGCTGCTGGCCGGGACGGTCCATTTGCTTTTGCTTGTGCAGCCAGGTCACGAGAGGGACATGGATAGCCGACGGGGGAGCAGCAGATACGGGCTACAACGACTGACAACCTGGCGCTGGCGCAGGAGGAAATGGCGATTCGCGGGTCAGCTGGCTGCTCATGAGATGTGATACCGCATTTTGTGCTGTTTACTTCGAGCCAGGGTTCACGATCAGATCTTACGGGGGAACAAGGAAAGGCAGAACGTGAGTAGGTAATTCATCATTCATAGAATATAGATTCTTCCGTATGTCGGGAAATGTCTGATGATCAATGTATTTATGTACTTAAGAAGGTCATGTCTCGCTCCTGCCCCTCTTCTAGGCGACGTGGTGGAAACGTTTACGCTTCCATTCTGCGGGGTGAAAAAGAAAGAGAATGATACGTTAGCAGTCAAGGTCAGGCTGACATGGTTGAGAATACGGGCTCACTTACCCTTCATCCATTCCTTGACGAAGCGGGCTTCCTCAGCCTGGACTTCCTTGATCCGCTGTGGTGGAAGCTCGGCGGTGGTCTCGTTGGGATAGAGTCCGTTCTCGTCCCCTAAAGCGTAACGGACATGGTGAGCATCATGTATATAAGGTCTTCTTACATTCGGAAGAGTGACTTGACTTACAGTGGTGGACAGAGTCAGGGATGAGGATAAACGGCTTGTTGGTGGAGGTTCCTCGCTTTCTGGCAGCAGTCGCGTGGACACCGGCCTCCTTCCATGGGTCTGAACCTCCATCGATAAAGGCAAGACGGTCATACTCGATATCGAAAGCGCCATATTTGTTGACAAGGTCAACGTTGGATGGCTTGGTGATGCCAAAGGCCTGCTTGCAGATGTTGGAAGTGTATGGCAGGTCGATCAGTCGGGAAATGACAGGACGGATGTTCTTGGGAGTACCGCTGCCGGTCTGCAGGTATCCCCATCTGTTGCATTCACAGTTAAGACGGGAGTTCGCAGCTTATAATAGTGCCAAAACAGACTTACTCGTTGCAATATTGCCAGGGCCATGCTCTCCAGCTCTGGTCGGCATTATCCTGCTTGTAAAAGGCCTCATCGTAGGAGTTCAGGCACTCCTCAGCAGTTTGGCCCTGGCCGGAGCAGGACTCCAAGGTGCTCTTGTTGAGCCAACCGACAAAGTTGAGCAGCTGGGGTAGGATCTCGGGAGCCTCACGTCCGTGTCCGCCGGCCTCGATGATACGCTTAGCAGAAGCCTTCTGTTGGGCAGTAACCGGATAGAGGTAACGGTCACTGGTGATTTCACTGCAGTACTGGTAAAAGCTCTTGCCGCTGATAGCAGGGTCCCAGTTGGTGGACTGCCATCCAGTAATACCAGAGGAGAGGGCATTGGCAAAGTCAGCATCACGGAGGCGGCCAAGACCAAACAAGTTCTTCAACTCTTTGGTGGTGTTGGCGTTCTTTCCATGGATAATAATGTTGTCAACGATATCAACGAAGTTTTGGGTGACATGGACACAGTCCTGAGGAGCCTCCTGACGGATGGGCTCAAAGTACTGCCAGTAATCGTATATGGCCTTGGTCACACCAGAGGAAGAAATGGCTCCCCAGAAGATATCAGGGTACTGGGTTCGGAGGAAGGCCTGTCAACAGATGGGTTAGTATGGAAGGAAAAGCCGAAACCGCCCGAGTTAGATACTCCTACTTACAACTTGTCCACCAGCATATGAGCCACCGTACACGATATGCGCAGTACCAGGAGCAGTCAAGTTATATTTCTCAAGACCCGGGAACTTGATATTCTTGGAGAAGTAAGCCGTATCAGCAAGTGCTTGTTCGGTTGTCAAGAAGCGCAAGCTCTTGTTCGAGAAATCGGGAGTTGGAAGGGAGCCACCGTAGTATCGGTGCTCCATGATTACTCCGATACCATTTGTTGCCTGTGCAAGCTGGGCCAGGATACCCTTCTGAAGGAATGGAATGCGACCTAAAACAATCACTTCGTAAGTGCTGCTTCCGGACTCGAGGCGTTGTGATTTCTCAAAATGGGCACAGTCGCCATCACCTACCTTCACCACTAGTCTCTCCGCCATGAAGAATGATCACAGGGCCACCCTCCTTGTAATGGCTAGCATCAAACCAGTATCGCAGGTTGAACTTCTCCGTGGTGTGAGGTTCATATCGGCTACTCTTTGGGAAATGGTCGATGGGGATTTGGATAGTATGCGCAGGGAACGCAGCATTCACATCCTGACTACGGGCAACAAGAGCCTTGTTACGATGGGACTGAAGACAGAGTCAACGGTATAGACCTTTTTGGAGCTGGATGGGCTCTAGTATCAACTTACCTCAGCGCGGAGCTGGCTGATCGGAGTAACCGGGAGTTTAGCTTGTACTGCAGCTACAAGCAGTAGCAGGCAGGCCGTAAGCTTGAACATGGTGTGAGAGGATGAATGAACGGATTTATCCCACGACGCAATCTGCACCATAGAGGAGCAATCGAAGGGGGAATCCGTGGGTTCCTAGGTCCTTCTAATAGCAGAAGGACTCCGTCATCAACAACCCGGCATCTGGCCGTATAATTTGACAAAATGCCACCAGCCAGGCTACCAGCGGAGTTGTGATGTCCGTACCCTTGCGAGGGCATACGAAGGCCCCGCTCGAATATATGGGGTTGCAAGATTCCTCCTGGGTACCCCTGTGCAATCTCGTTGAACAACTGTCTCCCCAGATTATTGGAATGAGGGGGAACATACGGTCTGGAGAAGCTAGCTCTTCCTGATCAGGCTTCCTCAACCCAATTCGTTCTGCCCTGGACGGGACACTTTTTTCGCCATGGTATTTTTAGGCTGCATGATGTGACTCGGAAGGTCGCCTGCAGATCCCAAGACTTGCCCTCTCTCGTAGGCGGTTCGGTGAGCAAACGAGCGTACATCATTCTCCCTAACGCGACGCCAGTCGCGCCAGTGTAACGTAAAAGTTGTTAAGTAAAAGGAATTGGAATTCGGCATAGATCCATCCAAAGTAGCTCCACCAAGCGGGCTGAACCAACTGATAACGCTCACTTGTCGCCTATCGGAATTAGCATGGGGATTTAGCTTGCTCATTTTGCATGCACGCGAGACATTCCTCCATGCATGGCAGCCTTGGTTGGGAAATCGCAAGCAATATCGCAGATACGAGGCCTCGTTCATCAGGACTCAACTGCTAGTTAACTCAATAACTAGC
This sequence comes from Trichophyton rubrum CBS 118892, assembly GCF_000151425.1. NCBI lineage: Eukaryota > Fungi > Ascomycota > Eurotiomycetes > Onygenales > Arthrodermataceae > Trichophyton > Trichophyton rubrum. Next base: position 144,692 of record NW_003456424.1, on the reverse strand, counting down.
TGAAACACAAGCACAAACGACAGTCATCTGTCTGAGTTGAACGGGGTAACAAGTCTTTCACCATGGAACGAACGGGAACCCCCTTGGGCCTGACAAACGTTCTCCCGTATTATCTGCAGGTTGCCTTTCTGCCCTCAATATGGAAGGTCTAGAAAAATTGCCGAGGATGTTGGTCTCAAAGTGTGCCACTTGTGCATAAGGGCTAGGGTCCGGGAGAGGTCATGCTGGAGAAACAAGTTTTGCCGAGAGCCATCGCCCTTTTTCATGCGGAGAGTCGGCCTTTCTAACTTGTTGATGCAGGACGCCGCGAGGCCATGCTAAAAAAGAAGCTCAACGCCGCCGGAAATGTGATGTTGCTCTCCCGTTGCTTACCATCATCTGTAAGCCCGCTGGACCCAGCATAGATGCGGCAATGCATGTTAGCTTTGATCTGCTGGTGGTGGCCAGTTAGGCGAGATATCAGCTTGGCTCATATCTGCCGAAAAGTAAAATAGATAAGCCCCTTCGAAGGTTGCGCAAGAGGATTCTGAGGAGTTGAGGATGCTGAAAAAGTGGAAGTGAAAGTTGAGGTTGACGTCGCGATAAAGTCGATGGACCACAAAACGACCATTTCCACTTTGGGGCAACAATCATATCACCTGACTAGTTAATTGGTCGCCTTATTAACCGGTTTTTGTTTACATTTCATCGGACTTAATACATATAAATAATGGTTCCACAAATGGGAGATAAAAAAAAAGGGAAACAGCTAGTTATACAGGGAACAGCGGAAGGAGGAAGGTTCAGCAGCGGCTAGAACATGGTACAAACAATTGAAACCAATTAACCCCGAGGACAGACAGGAAGAGAGGAAGTACACTCTGTCTCAGCACCTCTCCGCTCGTGTTCATGTCATCCCATTTGGGTTAAATAAAGCACATAATTACGATGGCTTATTGCTTCCTACCCCTCCGTTGCTGGGAGGCACGGCGGATATTCGCACGGGAAACAGTTGCCTGTTTGTGGATAGCAGCCCGCTTAAGCCAGACACTGCTCTTTCCCTCTGCAATGGCAATGATTTCATTCGCTATCCGGTGTGAAAGCTGATTGTCACGTCTCTTCTCGGCAGCCTCAAGGATCCAGGTGATGGCTTCTCGGCGACGTTGGCGCTGAGCAAGTGGGCTTGGAATGGGAAGTGCAGCACCACCACCAGCAATACCCCTGATTTGACGAATTCGGAAAAGAGGAGCAATAGAGTCGACGGCGAGAGTAAGGTATAGAATTGGGTTTAGAGGGAGTTGCGGGGATGGAGGACCCGGGAGGAAAGGCTTTGACGGGTCGATGAGTGGTGCTGGAGCAGTACGGAGATACTCTAGGATTTTGGCCATGTGCTATTGGAATGTCGTTAGGTATTTTGGCTGGAAGAAACACCGAGAGTGAAGGGCCATCTTACCTTCTGAGCAAGAGATAGCTTTCCATGCTTCATTATTAGCTTGGTGAACTGTTCCACTAATGGCTCATACCGGCGGTCAAATCGTTCATTTGGTGGCAGAGGCAGAGTTGGTGGCTCATACTTGAAGCCCTCTGGGATTCCTCTCTCAACATCAACAGATTCTCCCCGATTTGAAGCCGCAAGCATGTTTGCAACGGTGGCAGCAGAGGGGTCCGGCGAATTACCCTTCACTTCGCCCTGGTGTAATCTTGCGGAGGTAGAAAATGATCGCTTAGAACCACTTCCAGTCTGACTCGCTGCAGCCTCATCACGTAAGACCTTGGGCATGTTCTTGAGAGCATCTTTGTCTCGTTTGAGAATCTAACCAAAATCACACAGTTAGCCAGCCACTCGCACAGCAAACAGCATCATCCATTGATAAAGCATAGGATAACACGCAGGATTGAGTTGGTATAATATACATCTGCTACCGGTGTCCCTTGTTCCAGCTCTGGTCCACCAACTTCACCACACTTCTTGCCCATGACCTGAGCAGTCGCGGCTGCTTCTTCACTTACATGCGGCAATTGGTCCTGGTTCGGCCCCAATGGCTGCTCACCAACTCCTCTATCGTTTTGTTTCCCATTACTACCAGACGGTGTAGAGCTCATGCGGTAGGAACAAGCTCCTTTCAACGACCTGCGAGGTAATGGAGTATTACATTTCGACGAACGTAAACTTATATTCCCGAACTTTCGAGTGGTCTGGTGTATGGCATCGTGAACTGGAGCAGCGCGAACGAGAGATAGAGCCGATCGAGCGGGAAGGACGGGGATTCTAGGAGGCATATTGGATAAGGTGTCTGTTTGTTGGCAAAAAAAAAAAAAATTCTGGACTCGGCTTTTATATCGTTTTGATAGCGACAACTTTTGAACCTGCAAGTGGCTTTAGGACGACCAGGGCGAGATTCATCCAACAATCGAGCGTATATCCAGATTCTCCGTATGTAAATGTATTGCAACCGCTCGATTTCAATGGATGCGGCTGCTGCTGATTCAACCAGGAATTGTTCGCCGTCAATTTGAGATTATTGAAAAAAGCTTCGAATTCGGGCGATTTGAGAGTCACGTGATGAAAATTGGGAGCGTACTGCATAGAAGAGCGACTGACAGCCTAAAAGAATCGAAAAACGCTAGTCTTTGAGACAGCCAGCAAAATCTGACTGTCGATACTCTTATCTCACTGCATTGATGAGTGCGGCCGTGTTCTCCTACGTATAAACCAGAGACTCTCCTGTCGATATCCAGCCAGTCATATTTACACGTGACTTCTTGATTACCTAATCACGGTACTCTGAGTGGACGTCGATGGATCTCAAAATGTAGACTAAATTATCGGGTTGGACGCAAAGGAGAGGGAAATTCGGCTAAGAAGCAGATATAATTGGATCTCTGGCATGGGTGAATCAAACTATGCTGCTTTCCTGGACACAGAGGAACGGCTGATAGGGGAAAGTTGCAGGCGCCACACCCTGTCAGAAGTGCCGGAAACGCGCGTCCCTTGAGCAACAGTAAGATAGAGGATGTATAAGAGTGAGCCCATTCAGCCCGCACGCATCTCGAGAATGCGTAGAATGGGAAGGGCGAAGTGGGAGGCGAAGGAAATCGATTACTACTATCAATGCATAATACAAAGGGTTGGGTCTTGCTTATAGATGGAGAAAGAAAGGGACTAGTGAAGAAAAGTACTCTGCTGCTCGGCGGTACAGGATATACAAAGGAGAAGGAAGCAGATCAAGAGATGACGGCGAAACGGTTGGCTAGTTGAGAAGCAACGGCGCCGATGTCACCTGCGTCGTCAGGGTAGACGTAGAATCCGATAGCGATGATAACGTACCTGGAGGTAACAAGAGGTTAGTATACATTGCTGTTGAGTACAGGGTATGTACAGATATGAGATGAGAACTTACATTCCAAGACAGAGGCCACCCTCGAGGTAGTTGGACTTGCCATCCTGAATGAGGATGGTAACGACGAGCCCCGAGATGAAGAAAGCGACAGTCTCAAAGGTCTGGAAGTGGAGGGTCATATCCTTGTCCATGATCCAGCCGAGGATGACCAAGAAAGGAGTCACAAAGAGGGCGATCTGCAGACTGCTTCCGATGGCGACACCAATGGCCAGGTCCATCTTGTTCTTGCAGGCGACTACAACGGCAGTAACGTGCTCGGCAGCGTTACCGACGATGGGGATAAGAATAAGACCGATAAAAGTCCTGCTCATACCGGTAGACTGGACGATGGGCTCGATACTTCCGACGAGATACTCTGCGCATCCTGAGACAAGGACAGTGATGATGAGAAGCAGGATGGAAGCAGCGTAAGGGTTGAGGATGCGCTCCTCTTCTTCCTCTTCCACGCTACTATCATTGGCCTCGACATTAGGGCTCTCGAACAGGTCAGGGTGAGATCGAAGCTGGAAGAAGAGGTACATGATGTACACGATGAGAAGGATAATGGCGGTGCCGTGGGAGAGGAAGAGGATGTTCTCCCTGGAGTCGGCCTTGGAGGAAGAGAGAGATGCATAGAGAGTAGATGGGATGATCAGGGAGGCCGATGCAACGGTCATCATGGAGGACATGGTGGATGCCGCGGTGCTGTTGAAGGACTGTTCGTGGTAGTTAATTCCACCGAAGAAAAAGCAGCATCCCAGGACCAGGAGGATGTTGGAGAGCACGCTGCCCAACATGCTGGACTGGACAATGCAAATTTCATTCTTGGACAGAGCAACGATGCTGACCTGCAACTCGCCCGTTAGCACACAGTTCATATAAAAGGGGGCGGAGGAACGATAAGGAAAATCAGGACATACGATGAGCTCGACGGCGTTTCCAAAGGTGGCATTGAGCAGCCCACCGAGCGTCTCTCCCAGGGTGGAGGCCAGCTCCTCCGTCGCAAAGCTGAGGAGAGAGGCCAGGGGCATGATCGCAATGAAA
>NW_003456424.1:88802-140189 GCF_000151425.1 Trichophyton rubrum CBS 118892 | reverse complement strand
TGACGGCCGCTGTCTCCATTGAGCAGGCCGGTCCGCTCGTTGGAGTGGCCGTTGGTGAAGCCAGCTTCGGCGTCGTTGGGCATTGCGCCTGAGGAGCTGCGGTAGGTCGAGAAGGACGACCCGACCCGATGGAACTGCGCTTTTATAGTGGTTGGAGCTAGCTCTGGGGTTAGCCTCAATCGAGCCTCAATGTATAGAGCACAGCAGACTAGGCGAGGAAGAGATGGCGAAGATCAAGACGACGATGAAGAAGAATCAAGAGATGAAATAAGAAGAGGAGGAGGAGGAAGCGGAAGAGTGGAGGGAAAAAAAAGAGGGACGGAGCAAAGGGCGAAACGTACCCATCCCGTCCCAAGGCAAAAAAGCAGAGCAAAAAAGACGTCAGACGGAGCCTTAGTTCGATAGGAGACGCCGATGAATAATCGAGACAAGCAACGAGCCAGCGAGTTGGAATTGCGGTTGAACCAAGGATCAGAGGACCAGCGGGTCGCCGGTATCAACCCTGGAGCGGAGAGATGCTGGCGACGGTGCTGGCGACGGTGCTGGCTGGTGGTGATGGAGGTGGTCAAGACGTCACTAACTGACTGGCTGATCCCCAGTAGTTCCTCTTGGGCGGCTTGACTGTGATCTCGATCGTGGCAGTGCAACTTGGCAGGCTAGAGGACGTGGGTACCCCGTACAGCGCAGGAGGAGCTATTCACACGGACGAGGAAGGTCGGGAGTCTCTTTAAGTAGGAGAAGCAGCCAACAGAGGCAGCTTGGGACAGTGAACTGAGACTGCAGTCAGTTAATATCGACCAGCTGTGGCGCTGCTGGCGACCCGCAGCGGCAGAGAAGAGACAGCGACAGGAGGAGACAGCGCAAGAAGAGGAAGGCCAACGAACGCCGCAGAGAGACCTGTCGCATGCTTGGCCGAACGGGACAGACCTGGGCAGGCGGCTTTGGGATAGCTTCGGTTGACCCCCAGGAGTCCCAGGACATGGACAAGGACCCGGGACATGGCTCGCCACAGGTTTGGCTACTCCGGAGTACTGCTACAGAGGGTATGGAGTGTCAATACTGTCTGGCCCTTTGCTTTTTCTCTGCTCTGGATCTGATACGAGCTTTGTTCATCCTGGCTGGCTGCGAAGCGATCGTAGCAGAGCAGCAGCGTGGCTGGTAAGAAGCAAGCAGGGGCCCAGCAGTGATGCATCGTACGAGTGGCGACACGTTCGGTTTCTTCAGCCACAGGATGCGCATGGACAGGCTTCGTTAGTCGAGCATAAGCTGGTGCGCTAGCTGGTTTACATGCATGGCGACGGGGTAGACGGGAAGTGTGGAAGTCAACTCTGTCTGGTAACGATGATATCATAACTATGGAGCTACTTAGCTATAAGTTAAGCACCAGGGGTCGTTGTCAAGCTCTGGTTAGGAAAGCTAGCTAACTTATATCACACCAGACATTCGCCCACAGAACTCCCAGTCTCCGGTTGGGAGCGTTGTCTGGGTGCTCATGGTTAATTCCCCCAAAACGTTTTTATCATCTCGTCTAGATACTCGGTCGCTTCCTCCTCACTCTCGCTGTCCTCGGCCATCTCAGCTTGGGGGTCAATGTCGGCCAGCACGTTCACGGTCTCCTCCTCCGTGTCATCTGTGGGCCTGAAGTGCGCCATAATCTTCGTTCTGAAGATCGGCGAGACACCAGACTCATCAAACTGCTCGATGAAGCCTCCTAACACCGTGTCCCTGATATAGGGGCCACTGTGCACTCTCCCCTCGTCCGTCCAGGCGTCCTCTAGGCCCACTTCATTGAGCATGGTACCATATTCCTCGTCTCGGCGTGCCTGAAGCAGCATCGCACATAGGTAGTGGAAGAACAGAAATTTGCCGTTGGGGCGCACCGCGTCTTGAAAGGGTATGCTTCTATTATGGAGGTCACCATAGCACATTCCGCAGTCCGTGAGCTCGTTCCAGAGGCCCTTCCGGTCAACTATCACGAGTTTCCATGTCCATGGGTCACTGTTGTCGTTCCACCTATGGTTGGTGGGTGCTAACGTGACTCGATACTGACTGAACTGCTCAGCCAGATTTGGTGGCAGCAAGAGGCCATTACCAACAGTGTATAGTTTTCCCCTTGCTTCTGGTCCAAAAATATAGGTCATCCACTGCTGACCCAGCGAGTGCGGGAAGATTTCCACCGCTCTGAGGTCGGTTGGCGAGACCTGTCTATCCCTTATTGTACACCAGCACCAGCGCGCCGACTGCCCCATGAACGTGGCTTTACCGTAGGCCACCCTGACATCCCTCACAAACGACCAGCGTGGACATTTTGGTTCATCCTTGGTGTTTATTACCCGCTCGATGAAAATTCGTTGTTGGTAAGGGCAGATATTCGGTTTTAGGGACGGTGACATCCCCCTTTCTCTCCCGGGATACATTAGTTGTCTCTTATCGGTGATCTGGAACTGCGCATTTAGGCGCTCCCTGTGATAAAGGAATGCGCTGTCGCTCCGTATATAGCCAAGCTGATCCTCCTCGTTGCAGTCACGGAGGGTTAGTAATCTTTCACTTAGGTTCCATGCCAGTTCAGACAGAGCCGCTGATTTTTCGAGTACATCCCTCAGCAACTCCCAGTACTTGTCAGAGCCATACTCTGCCTGTCTGCGTGCTGCTCGTGCTTCTTCTAAAGACGCTCTTCTGCTCAACACGAGATCTTTCTCCTCCAAGAATTCCTGTGTAGATTCTGCGTCCATGTCTTATATATAGAAGGACGCCAATGTATATGAAGATTGTCGATGTTGATATAGATGTAGATGTTGATGCAGATAGATCATTTCCTAATTAGGCAATAATGTGGATGCATGGAAGTGGAGTCCGAGAAGAAAGGAGGATGGTTGGTCGAGACGCATTTTATATCGCGAACTTAAAAAATGTTTATTGGTCTAATATTATGTAAGCTAATGCGTCATCCAGTCATTGCCGTCATAATTTCAGACACTGACCAATGAAAATGGAATATCTGGATAGTAAGCAACCTTAATTTCCCCACAAACTAATAGAATCGCCGCGACCTCGAGACGCCAAAGTCGTTTGACGTCGTTGACCCTGATAGAAGAATCATGTTTGCAAAGTATCTCGCTTGAAAAATACACACACCAGGCAAGGGGAGAAGTTAGTCGATGTGGTCTCTTTCTGCAAGCCATTTCTTCCATTTTGGAGCAGCTCGACGACGCCATGACTTTCCATACAAGACCGCGGGGATCGCGGCGGCCATGGACGCCAGCACGCAGAACCCATAAAACACAAACGCATATCCAAACCCTATCATATCGACAACCTGCTGCACCGTGAAGGAGAGTGGGAAGTTGATCACAGATGAACATATCGAGAGAACCACCACCAACTCCCCAGATATTCCCGGAAAACACTCCATGGCATATGCAGTGGCTACAGAGCAGGCAGATACCTGGTGCGCAATCATGCAGCCCAGGCCTATCGCAATAGTGATCCAATGCATGCCAAAATGCGCTCCCCATCCATAAAGCATGTAGCCTACCGCCGCGTAGACGAAGGTAACGCATAACGTCCACAGACGCATTTCCGCCTCCTTGATACCGTTGTTGCGGCGTGCAAGGCGCATGACGATAAAGTCACTGGACATACCTGTAGCCCACCCAACAATGTTCCCTGCCAGAGCGGCCAGGTAGATAAGCCCCGTGGATGTGGTGGACCAGTTATACGGTGGTTTGGAGGTGATGCGGGAAATGGTGCCGAACGAGACGATACCTGCCGTGCAGCCAAAGGCAAATATGACGCCTGCAATGATGATGTTGGGGAAGAGGAAGAGCACGAACGGGCGTCTGAAGTATTGCCAGTATGTCGTCTTGTCTTGTGGGAAATGGATCCATAGCTTCAGGCGGCGAAGGTAAGTTCGTTTGGGAAAATGGTAGGATACCTTTGAGGTGCTATCGACCTCGTGCAGTGATGCTGTCATGTCAATATCCTTCTTGTGGGAGGTGTTTGGGTCATTTTGGTCCTGTTCGAACAAAAAACGTGGGAAGAGCGTCTCTTCAAAGGTGGTGAATAGCAGGATCAGGACGACAGCGAAGATCATGGAACAGATCCATTGGGTCCATCTCCACCCTGGTCCGTCTGAGATGATACCTCCGGTGATGGGCCCTGTTTACCTTTGTCAGTCAGTCGTCGAGCTGATTGTCCACGGAGGGGTGAAAGAAGCAATACCCAGAATAGAGCCGAGCTGCTGGCCAAAGAGATAAAAGGATAAAGTCCGTCCTCTTTGATGGGCAAAGAACATGTCGAAAACACTCAGTTGGATGACTGCCTGGTAGGCAGCAACTCCAAACCCGTTGATGGCCAGGTTGGTCATCCACTGAGCCGTTCCGTGAACATAGCCCAGCCAGACAGCAGTCAACATGCAGATGGTTGTCGTGATTAGAAAGACTGGGCGACGGCCGAGTTTCATCCCAATAGGCACCCAGAAGATATTTACCAGCCCAAGAAGCAGGTAGTTTAGTGCTGAACCGCCGTTCATATTATCAAGGGATATCTCAGCTTCTCGCGAGACGGTTGTCCATGCCGCTCCGAGCATGTTCTCTCCATACGAGAATGTGCATGCATATAGACCTATTAACATAATGTTTATAAGAAGTTCGATGTATGAGGGGTGTTGAGCAATGCAACCTACAGAGCAGAAACAGTTGCCATGACTTCTTTGACATCGACCACATTAACGGATCACTGCCTTCGGTCGTTGGCTTGGGGATCAAGATGATCTCAGCCAGGGCATGGCCATTCAGTTGTTCGCCCTCGCCTATGTCATTTACATTAGGTTAATGTGACTAGTAATCATACATGCATAGAGGACTCGCCATTAAAAAGCCGTTCGGTCCCAGGAACGTCTAGATCGTTATCATAGGCCATCATCGATGTTTTATATCAACATAATCTTCGAGTAGGTAACTAACAACTTCCTATCACCAGCGGAGTTCTCCTAAACTGCTACCGCAGAATATTTATCAGACACTTCATCTTCCCCGGATAATGAAACCACCTAATTTACCCCACGCATTTCCCCGCAATCGCAGGGATTTCTACCCAGCTGTCGTGTAAGCTCTAATGTGGATTTACATATAGCCCAGTCTCGATGCCTGAACGACTAACGTCATCAAACTCGTTGGATACTCGATTATGCCAGCAGTGAACTAGATATATCATAAATATCTACGAGACACACCTGTACTGCACTTTAGAGGTATATAATTGATTAAATATTTCAAACTGCAATGCTTCAACTAGCAAAAGACTCCCACATCGTCATTATCGGTGCTGGAACCTGGGGTATCAGTACCGCTCTTCATCTTGCCCGCAGAGGCTACACGAATATCAAAGTCTTAGATAAATACCCAGTTCCATCTCCTATATCTGCTGGAAATGATGTGAACAAATTCCTGGAACTTGACTCCTCCCCTGTTGGAGACTATGTCTCGAAGACCATCGCACAAGCAACGGTGAGCGGATGGAAGAATGATCCGGTCTTCCAGCCGTATTACCATGACACCGGAGCCATTATCGCAGCCACTTCGGAGGCTACAAGAGAAGACATTTCCTCCGGTGGAATGACATCTGCTAATGGCTGGATACCACGCTCTACGGGACAGGAGTTCCGCGAAACGATGCCCCAGGGTGTATTGACGGGGGACTTTCCTGGTTGGAAGGGTTGGTGGAAGAAGGACGGGGCCGGGTGGGTGGCTGCGCGCAAGAGCATGGAGAGTGCCGCTAGAGAGGCTGCTCGACTGGGAGTTACGTTCCTTTCCGGACCTGCCGGTGATGCAAGAGAGCTTGTGTATGTAGATGGTAAAGCCGTCAGGGGAGTGCGTACGGCAGATGGTCATGTCCATCTCGGAGCAAAGACAATTCTGTGTGCCGGAGCCGCCGCCGAGAATCTCCTCAATATGAAGGATCAATTGAGGCCTACCGCTTGGACCCTGGCACATATCAAAATGACGCCTGAGGAGGCCAAATTCTACAAAGATTTACCCGTTCTTTTCAATGTTGAACGAGGATTCTTCATGGAGCCGGATGAAGATAAACATGAGCTGAAGATATGTGATGAGCATCCTGGATACTGTAACTGGGTCACGGAAGGAGGAAAACTCAAGAGTAGGCCGTTTGCAAGGCAGCAAATTCCACTCGAGTCTGAGCAACGAGTGCGTCAGTTCTTAGGGGAAACGATGCCACATTTAGCCAGCAGACCGCTGAGTTTTGCACGGATATGTTGGTGTATGTTTTCTTACTTTATTGTTGTTATACCCTGCCTTACTACGGTTAAGGTACTAACCTCTCACCTAGGTGCCGATACTTCTGATCGTAAATTCCTCATCAGCACTCATCCTGAGCATCGAGATTTAGTGCTGGGCGTAGGTGGTTCTGGCCATGGATTTGTACATATCACGTCTATTGGCTCCTTCATTGCAGACGCCATGGAGTCAAAGTTAGACCCCAGACTAGCGAAGGCTTTCCGATGGAGACCCGAGACTGCAGTGGGACGGGACTGGGGCGCATTGCAGGGCCGGTATGGGCCAAAGGGGAGCAATCGTGTGATGAACTTCCAGGATATTAGTGAGGATGAATGGACAACCATTGGATTGGACCAGTTGAAGTTATAATTAAGTGTCATCGGTGATTATGATAGACTTTCTTTGTTTTGAGACCGATTCTAAGATACCAGGAAGTTCCGTGGCTTTCATAGGTAGTCTATAAACGCAATTTCATTCATACCAACGCCGTTTCGGTTCGTTATGATGGGGAATATAAGAACCTGCTCAAGGAAGAAAGTGGGCTAGCCAGGTATATAAGTATGGTAGGATAGCAACTGGGAAAAAAAGAAACAGAAGAACACCCTTAGTAGAAAAAAAGAGCAGAAAGAACAGAAGAGCGGGATAATCAAGCAGAAGTCGAACCCTAGAGTCCAAAGAATATTACAACAAGAATAATATTATTTGTTAAATCGAATGAAGGACAATACGAAGAGAGCCCTGATGCATTCGTTTAATCGACTTTTCCGTTACTTGGGCCAGACCCAACGGAGCTAAAGAGCCCTTTCTCCTTGCCGTCTAGGTGGAAGAAACCCATGGAAGAGCCTCCAAGTTTTCCGGTCACAGTTCTTGTTCGGCGGATTTGACGCTTAGCCCACAGAGAAGCAATGGCAATGGCGACAATGCACAATGCTAGAGTGATGAAAGGATGGGAGCTGACAAAGGTACGAGTGGTGAAAAAGATGTGCTCAAAGAAGCCAACAGTGGACTTGGACTTGAGCTTCGGAGAAGAAGCGGCAATATGAGTGAGTGTTTCGAGGATTGAAGTACGGCTGGGCATGATGTCAACGCCGTTTGGAGACGAGTCCCAGTAGCGACGGTTCTATTAGGTTTGAAGTTAGTACCAAGCCATGCAATCTTGGCTGTTGAGCACTTACCGATTCGTCGTGGATAATAACCCTGTCTCCGTTCTTCACATCGACGCCAAATGTAGTTTTGACCCATCGGTCCCAGAAAATTCCATCAACCCAAGCGAACCCGACTTGTTTCTTATCATCCTCACGGATAGTGATGCGCATGCTCTTAGCGGCTCGGAGGGCGCGCTGGTCATTACGATCATCGGCTTCCTCAATCCGCAGGTCTTTAGCATCTCGTAGTTCCTGGCGCTCTAGCTGGAATAACTTGGTCTGTTTTTCCATCCATTCCAATGCTGCATTCTTGAGCTCACGTTTGTTTTGGACGAAGTCTTCGTTATGCTGTCTGTTGAGGATTCCGAGAACAACATATTTACCATCCATGACATCGCGAGCATTGGTAGCTGTCAATTCGGGCACGATAGGGAGCCAAACACTCTGCATCCAAGATAGAACAGCGCGGAAATCTCTCATATCTCTGGGAGCCAAAGCGGTATAATATTTGGCAGTTCCATCCCTGGCCACGAGGAGACGGGGCCATGTAGAGATTCTGAATCGCTCGGCAAGCTCCTTGCTATCGGTCTTCACCAGTCGGGCATGTCCTACCAAGCTAAGGGTGAGTCTATCAAGAGCAGCGAAGTCTTCAGAAGTTGTGGCATGGTCGAAGAAATAGAGGAAAATGACCTCCTCAGTCTCCTCCATCTTCTTGAAGGCTTCTGCGTCGACATATTGGACACCGAGGCCCACGACATCGGTTGCCTTGTTGGCGTAATTAACAAGGTCACCCAGCCCACGTAGGCCTTCATATTGGACTTTCTCACCTCCACGGAAGAAATGCATTGTGGGATATGAGGAGATTCGTGCTTCTTTGCATAGACGTCGTTCCGCCTCACAATTGACCTCGCCAACATTGAGCTTCCCCTTCATGTCCTTAGCCATTTGCTGCCACACAGGAGCAAGTGCCTGGCAGTGGCTGCACCAAGGAGCATAGAACTTGATAAACCATGGATCTTGGGTGGTAGTGACAAGTTTCAGGAAGGATTCTGCAGTCAAAGAAACAGACGATCCCGAGAGATTATACTTCTTCTCCTTGGCCTCCTTCTTGGGGGTAGGGACCTGAGCAGGAATCTTGTCACCCTTTGGACTCTTGGAGTCCTTAGGATCTTGGGGGGTCTTTGTGTCTTTTGAGCCCTTCCGATCACCTGATCCCTTTGAAGAGTCCTTGCTATCGCCCTTAATTGGCTTCTCGGGTTCAGAGTTCCCCTCTGCCTTGTCTTTATCCGGTAGGATCATTTGTCCCTCCTTATCGCCCGGCTTGGGGAGGTTTACCCCTCCCTGAGGTCTGGAACCTGGTTTGATCATCTCCAATTTCTCTTCGATGAAACTGCTAAGTTCCTGCATCCCTTTATTTTCCTTCGAAAATGTGTCGAACGGTTTTCCTTTATGGTAAAGAACAAATCTCGGGTAACCGACGATGCTAAGCTCCTTGCATTTATCGGCGTATGCGGCGCAGTTCAATGATGCGAAGTGAAATCCATAGTAGCCATGGAATGAGTTCAATGACTTTTCGTTATCGGCTGCTTTCTTCGCGGTAGCTGATAATAATGGGTTGGAGGTCTGGGGCCAGTGATTAGTTCCATGCAAGAGGGAGATAAGGCAAGAATGAACACCAACATAATAAAATTCATATAGTGTTTGCCAGATTGGCGCAACAGCTTTGCAGTGTCCGCAATCAGGGTGATAATGCTTTACAAACCTATTAACGAGGGCAGAAATTAATTAGCTGGCACAGTCTGGTGAGAGTGTAAGTTTGCTTCGGAGCGAAACGCACCAGTAATCCTCCTTTATGCTTTCCTCGAAATCTGGCCCTCGAAGTTCCTTCATAGGGGGCACGGTGACTCCATTGAAAACAGTTGACTTAGGATCGGGGCCTAGGGGTTTCTCGGCCTCATCTCTGCTTCTTGCCGTCTGCTCACTTGGTAGACCGAACACGGGGGATATTGATGCCGCAAGAACGGACAGGAAGAATAGTGAGCGTCTCATTGTGATCTGTTAAGAGGGTCGCGCGAGCCAATACCGGCGATATCTTCCAAATTTCACTTGTAAGGCACAAGGCCTGGCTAGGAGATCTCGAGCCTCCAAGACACGACTCGTTTCTTTTGCGGTAGAAGAGGGTGGACGGTGAGTTGAAAATCTGCCCCCGGGGCACTTGATATTTGCAAGCTGGAAAGGATCCTCGTTGTGTTTCGTGCCCACCGAGCTGCCTTGTTCTCATGGAGACCCACGGCGTTTTGTGGGCGAAGAATCTGCGCTGTCGACTGTCGTCCGCGTCAACGTCAGCTTGTCTCTTGTTCTTCTTTTCTTCCCCTGATGATTTTGAGGAAGATGACATAAGCGATTTCCGGCAGGCTAGTTCTTCCGTTTCCGACATGCCGGAGTTGGCAAGTCCACGCGGGCGAAACGACTTGCGTAGAAAGGTCAGCGACGACGGCGAAAGGACGTTTCTATCTACTATTGCATAGCTCGAGACGCAGCCGTTGAATCACGGCGCTTGCAGGAATCGCTCTTTAGCACACCATGAGGGCAACTTTACGACTTTTGGCTAATGTCAAGCCAGCAAGATACCTAGAGCCCTTCACGCCGACCGGTCTTACTGGCCTTTCAACCCACCCCAGTCCTCGACCAACGCTCATCTACCTCTATACCACAACTCTCCAGAAACTTAAGGCAATTCCGGAATCATCTGTATATCGCAAATCGACAGAGGCCCTTATCAAGCACCGATTGGATGTTGTACAGTCTACGAAGCCACCGGGGTTCGACGCCTGGCTGCAACGAGTAAGAGCTCTTGTTGCTGAGAACCCAGATAAATACAAGGCTGCTCTACGGGAGGATGGTACATACGCTGCATTCCAGCTTGAAGAGGAGAATATTGCCAAGGAAGACGAGCTTTGGGGCGGAGATACCTCTAAAGTGCAGCAGGAGGGAGCATACCTTAGCGAAGAGGAGATGGAGGAGCGTATGAAGGAATCAGAAGCACAAGCTGCCCATCAGGGGACTCCCACTATCCATTGGGAGGCAGAGCCAGCTCTGGAGGCTGCACAGTACGTTTGGTCTCACTTACCTAGGTTTTGCACTGGTGCTAAACGAAATTCACATTAGGATTTCCGAGATTGAAAACAAGATTGGCGGTGGATTGATAGAGGAAGTGATCCAGGTTGCCGAGGGAGAACTCAGACTTGTTGATGAGATGGTCAAGAGCAAAGTGTAAGTTCTCAAACTGCCACATACGTCCACTTACATTCGCTGACCTTTACCGTAGCTGGGAGGAACTCGTGGAAAAGCCCAAGCCTGGCCAGTGGACTTACTTTGAAAGAACTGAATCGAGCTCATGATCGATTTATAGATGTTGCGATTCCACGCTACCACAATTGAGGAGGCTCATGTTGCCTTTGATGACTTGGACTCTGAGATTTTTTTGTGCGCCGTGATATTTTCCTTGCTTGTATACTATACCACTGTGATACTGTGACGCTTGTTTGCACACATATCAAAACAATACAATAGACTCCTTCCCATCTAGTCTCCAACGGTATCTTTATGCTCTATATATATATTTATTGTCCAGCGATATGAAATATGTCGCTGGAAGTATTTGCAGCTGCTCTGTTTTTCTTGAAACATAACGTATATGTGACTCCGTATATAACCGGAAAATCCAGGGGAATAAACATAGGATGCCCCTTAAGTAAAATAATCTTCGTATATCAACTGGAAAGTATCTTCTTGCACGGAGTTTTGATATTTTGATAAACAGCAGAAGTTCTTGGGGCAAAACGCTCGTCGACGCTAGCCCGATTAGGACAGCTGGTGGAAACACTGCCATTTAATATTAGACACGCCTCTCGATAGCGATTATGTGGACAAGTTGCTTCGCTAGCCAGGTGAACGCGAGCCACCAATTGATCACTTCTTTTCTGCGCTGGATATAGGGGAATACTGTATTCTCTTAACGGCCTTTTCTTGTATTAATCAATTATTCGTTAAGAGCTACCAGTCTAGCGGCCCTGAGCCGCCATCCCCCCGTTCACCCACCAATATGCGGTTCGACGTCAAAGTAAGACTCTCTTCCTTCATTATTATGCCACTTCACTTGAGGAGTCAAGGTCCTTACTGACATCTGTTCATAGCGACAACTCTTTGCTCGCTCCGAGCGAGTCAAGGGGATTGACTTCCACCCCACAGAGCCATGGGTAAGCCTGCATATAAACTTACTGAGTAGTGGGATGGCTTGTTTCTAACTGACGGTTGCTATAGATTCTGACGACATTATATAGCGGTATGCTGTTGCATTGCACTGGTATAGTAATGATACGCTCCAGTTGCTGATATTCTATACTTAGGCCATGTCTACATCTGGTCTTATGAGACCCAGGTAAGCGTCCCTCTGATTCCACCCCAAGCATCTCATGCAGACTGCTGATGCCTGGTTATTACATTAGTCAATTATCAAAACATTCGAGCTTACCGATGTCCCTGTAAGAGCTGGTCGGTTCATTGCGCGAAAGAACTGGATTGTCTGCGGCTCAGATGACTTCCAGCTGAGGGTATACAATTACAATACCTCGGAGAAGATCATTTCCTTTGAAGCTCACCCAGACTACATTCGATCGATCGCCGTTCACCCAACGCATCCGTTCGTTTTGACCGCTTCAGATGATATGACAATCAAATTGTGGGATTGGGACAAATCATGGAAGTGTGTGCAGGTATTCGAAGGCCATAGCCACTATGTTATGGGCCTTGCCATCAATCCCAAGCACACCAACACGTTTGCTTCAGCGTGTCTTGATAGAACCGTCAAGATATGGAGCTTGGGCTCACCTAACCCCAACTATACCCTTGAAGCGCATGAGACCAAGGGTGTAAACCACGTCGAGTATTACCCACAGGCTGATAAGCCGTATCTTCTCACAACATCTGATGACAAGACTGTTAAAGTCTGGGATTACACCACAAAGGCATTGATTGCTACTTTGGAAGGACACACTAGCAACGTATCTTTCGCTTGCTATCATCCAGAGCTTCCAATCATTATATCTGGTTCCGAAGATGGAACTATAAAGCTCTGGCACGCAAACACTTACAGGCTAGAACAATCTCTCAGTTATGGCCTGGAAAGAGCCTGGTGTGTTAGCTACCAACGTGGCAAGCAGGGGATTGCCATGGGATTTGACGACGGAGCTGTGGTGGTTAAGATGGGTAGAGAAGAGCCTGCTGTATCTATGGATGGATCTGGTAAAATTGTCTGGGCTAGACATAACGAAGTCGTCTCTACTGTCATCAAGGGCGGTGATGCAACTCTGAAAGATGGTGCACCTCTTTCCCTGCCAACTAAGGATCTCGGCTCCTGTGAAATATACCCTCAGACACTGGCCCATTCACCCAATGGAAGATTTGTTTCCGTTTGCGGAGATGGCGAATATATTATCTACACTGCTCTTGCCTGGAGAAACAAGGCATTTGGGCAGGCGTTAGATTTTGCTTGGGGATCTAAGGACAACAGTAATGACTACGCAATCCGAGAATCATCAACAAGCGTTAAGATATTCCGAAACTTTAAAGAGAAGAGTGGTGGGCTTGACGTTGGTTTCCACGCCGAGGGCCTAAATTCTGGCGTCCTCCTCGGTGTCAAGGGTCAAGGTGGCATTGGCATGTTTGACTGGGAGACTGGTAATCTCGTTCGCAGGATAGAAGTCGAGCCTAGAGCTGTCAGTCGCCTTCAAATAAAACCCTCCGTTTATAATTTCACACTACTAACAATGTCTTTAGGTGTACTGGTCCGAATCAGGAGAACTGGTTACTCTTGCATGTGAAGGTACCTTTACGTCCTCGTTTTTCACGAGAGATTACATGCAGGACTCATGCTGGACATGCTGATGAGACGCGTGAAGCTGCCTTTGAGGTGGTAACGGATGTTATGAAACCGTTCGCACTGGTGAATGGGTTGGGGACTGTTTCATTTACACAAACTCGACAACCGATTAAACTACCTCGTCGGTGATCAAACCTACACGATTTCACACTTCGATCAGCCAATGTACCTTCTTGGATATCTCCCCCGGGATGGGCGAATTTATCTTACCGATAAAGAACTCACAACCGTCTCCTTTGCGCTATCTCTTTCTGTTGTCGAGTATCAAACCCTTGTCCTGCGAGGTGACATGGACTCTGCTACAGAATTATTGGAGGATATTCCAAAAGATCAGATGAACAAAATTGCCCGATTCTTGGAAGGCCAGGGCTATAGAGACCTTGCGCTCGACGTTGCTACCGACCAGGAACACCGCTTCGACCTTGCTCTCGGGCTCGGAAAGCTTGACATTGCATTGGAAATCGCTAAAGTAACAGATGTTGAACACAGATGGAAGACTGTCGGCGACGCTGCTCTAGCAGCATGGAATCTATCTCTAGCCGAGGAATGTTACTATAATGCCAAAGATCTTGGATCCCTACTTTTGCTGCACTCGTCAAGCCGAGACAGTGCCGGCCTTCAGAAACTGGCCGAGCAAGCAAAGCAGTCTGGCTCGCACAATATCGCGTTCTCTGCTCTGTGGCAGCTATCTGACGTGGATGCATGCATTGACCTCCTCGTCCAAACCAACCGTTTTGTGGAGTCTGTCTTCTTTGCCCAGACTTATAAGCCTAGCCGCACTCCAGAGCTGACTGTCCAGTGGAAACAGAGCCTTGAGAAAAATGGCAAAACTAAGGTGGCTCGTATCATAGGTGTGCCACCAGGTGTCGAAAATGCTGATGATGACCTTTTCCCTGAGTGGGATAATTATCTCAAACTCGAAGCTGAGGGTGGTATAAAAACCGCAAATTTGATCGATATTGATGCCAATGGCGATGAGGATGAGGCAGCCACTGAGGAAACTGCAGAAGAACCTGTAAATGGTGCTTCCGAGTAATCTTTATGCATGTTGATATGTTCTACACCTTGAAGTGTTAGACGAATGCAGTGGCAGAAAATGTAGTTTGAATTTTAGATTATGAAACAATTACAATGAATGAACAGCTCTTACGTTTAATAATAGCTTCATTTGCATAATATTGACTGTTATGTTAAGAATATTGGAATTATTTCCATTTCTACATTCTTCCGAAATGATTACGATAAGTTAGAATTGAACCTTTGAAGTAGTGAGTGTTACGAATACGTAGACTTGTTGGCCGATTTACGGATCTTGTATTGTTTGGGGCAGCTAATAAGAGACACGAAAAAGCATCCTTCCCCTGTTCGCCAGAGCTAACTATCAAAGTGCAATTCGTCAAGGAGAAAGAAAGGTAATGGTGATGGGCTGGTAAGCAATGAAAGAGCCGGATTGGGTATCACTCCGCAATTCACGCAGAGTATAGTCTTAGATGTTGGACCAACCGTCCTCAGAAAAGTCAAGTCAAAGCGCAAAGAATTGCTAGCAAAAACAAGAGAAGAAAGAAAATGGTCAAGCCGTTCACACGAATGGGTTTCTGATCATCGTGGACACCCATTGAATAAAAAAAAGAGAGAGAGAGAGAGAGAGAGATAGAAAAAAAAAAGAAAGGATCAGAAGAAAGACAGGGGAACCGTTTCTCCGGGGTCTGTGAGACAGGAGGATGGGGGGCGGCGGAGAGGAGAAGACGAAAACAAGGCAATATAAATATAGAAACTAACTCGAAAAAGCTCCGTCCGCCCACCGATGATGTTGCAATAAAAGACAAGCTAGCAAATGAAAGAAGAGAAACGTTATGAAGATTGGAGAGTTGAAAGCACGAGTGCGATGTGATCGTTGCCATCTTTGCCACTTGTATGGTGAAATTTATCCTCTTGAAAAAGGAAATTCGTAGTGATGATTCATGTGTGGGGGAAGTGGAAAGGTCATTGAAATGAAAGGGAACGAAAGCTCTGTAAAGCGTAGGGGGATGGGGGAAGATGCGAGAGTCGATGCAGGTATTGTGATAGCTGCAGAAAATAGAATTGGATAGAATAAGCTGAAATTCTTTATTCAGGGATACTGCCGAAGGCAGGGTCTCTGACGCTGCCACCTCCATCATTGAGGCCTGCAACTGGGCGATTGTAAGACCATCCTTCAAATGGCTTTTGCATGGTCCTAGAAAGTCCGGAGCCTTCTTCGTAGGAGTCTACAGGGACTTCTGAGGTAAACTCAACATCAAAATTTGCAGTGTCACGGGCGTCCGCCTGGAACCAGTTAGTACATGAGGAGGCAAGGCATTAACAGAATTATGGTTAACACATACCACGTTAGGCCGGAAGCTAGGCTCGTATTTACGCTGCAACAATTTGCGCCAGTCGATATTGGCGAAGAAGTGATGGCCTTTGATTTCCCCAGCACCGTTGGCTCCCAGACGACGGTGAGGATCTCGATCAAGAAGGCGAGATAGAAGGTCCCTCGCAGCTCCTGGAACAATCTCTGGGCCCGGGAAGGTAAGAGGGTCATGCAAGATCTTCCGATACATTTCATTTGTATCTTCATCGTAGAATGGAGGAAGGCCTGTTAACATCTCGTAAAGAAGGACTCCTAAAGTCCACCAGTCAACGGCCTTCGTATATCCATGGCCAAGGAGAAGCTCTGGAGCAAGATATTCAGGAGTTCCACAGAAAGCTAGAAGGGAGAGAAGGGGGAGATTCCCGTTAACAAATGCAAAATGAGAGAAACAAAAAGGTTAGGGTTTCTGGTACATACTGTTTGTGCGATCTTCATCTTTCATGCCGAGTTTGCAAAGGCCAAAGTCACACAGTGCAATGTGACCGGAGTAATCTAACAGGATATTTTCGGGTTTTAGATCTCTGTAGATCACTTTAAATCCGTGTAAGCATTCTAGAGCGCAAAGTAGTTCAGCTGTGTAGAACCGAGCCCTATTGATATCAAACCGTTGTTCACGCTGAAGATGATGGAAAAGTTCACCACCATTCACAAATGCCAGAACTAGGTATAGCTTTTCGGGCGATTGGAAAGAGAACTTTAGCGGGACAATGAACGGATTGCTAATCTGCGATAATACAGATCTTTCGGCCAAGGTATGTTCTACTTCGGAGCGAGAGATGATGTGGGCCTTTCGAATAGTCTTCATAGCATATATCCGTCCAGTGTCACGTTTCCTAGAGGGGTAGTATAAGTTAGCATAGACTGAGATACTGCAATAGCATGTGAACATCACTTTCGTAGCTGCTCTGCGTTGACTTACATAACTTGCATAACTTTGCCGAAACTACCTTTCCCAACAACTTTCAGCAGTTCAAAGTCAGCCATCGTCAGACTACGCTGGCGGTTTTCCACGAACGAAACGCCAATTTTTATGCTTCCGGTGCCAAACTGCAGGTCAATCCACTCGGACCCAAGCTGGCCAAGTTGCTTCTCTTTTTGGGCAAACGCTGCTGCAGCCTTTTCGCGCTCCTTTTTGCTGGCTTTAGGGTCTTCAACAAATCGACGGGGCTCTTCAAAACGAGGGTTGATTTTGCAGGCCCCAAGAAAGATATCATCGCTGCGCCCACTTCCAGGGCGTGCAGCAGGGTTTCGGATATAGACTTGAACATTTAAATCGGTGACCCGAGAAACATCGAATTTGAAAGAAGTATTGTCACCGGCCCACAGTGGGTTTTCTGGGGTGCCTGAAACAGAATCGACAAAAACCTGGAGTTTATCAAAGTCTAGAAGGGCGTACGGCAAATGTTTTGTAGAGTATCTTCCATGGTTTGTCGGAGCCGCGTTGATTCCGCCACTTGTAGATTGTGGCCTCATGGGATGGGCAAAGGAGTTCGGGATGTGTGATGCATGAGAAGAGGAGCTTGGCCTTATCGAAGCAGAGTATGAGCCACTCGAGCTTTGATAATGGGAATTGAAAACTTGTTCATAATGAGGAGATAGAGAGAACCCCTTTCCTTCATGGAGTGTCACAATCAGGATACCGGGCTTCAACGAGTCTGTAGGTGGGTTGGCGGTTGCCTCGGAAGCACCTATATGGATACAGGCATGTATTAGTATGTGCTAGTAAACACCCAGGCAGCCCTGGGAACTCCAGAGGGTGTTGGTTCTCACCTATGGAACTTGTGGAGGAAGATGCTGTTGGAGTCTTGCTGAGAGGAGCTCCCTCTTCGGCGGAAGGCTCTGCCTTAGGAGAAGAAGCCGTAGAGGACCGGCTGAAGGTGTTTGCAAGGGGCGCCAGATGCGTTTCCTTAAGTTCTATGTAGTTAACATATCTCTGTTAGCCTCTGTGAACCATGCAGTAAATGTATCTCCTTAGACCAGACTGAGAAGACTACTATACTTTTAGTTAACTTCCACGACATCTTGAAGGCATATAACCCTGGTGATTGACAGAGCTGTCTATCTAAGGAAGCCCGGGTCTCTTCTAAAGAGGCGTTAATAAATACCCTAGGGCGTCAGGAACAGGAGGAATAAGCCTAATAACAGGAGGCGGCGGGTGTGTGGGGGGATCAGTTGGTAAAGAGTATCTTTCGCTATAACACCATAAGAGCAGAAGAAGAGAAGGGATATTAGTAAAAAAACAAAAAAAAAGGAGCGATAGTCTTCCTGTCCACCAGTTTAGATTCCTCAGGTGAACAGGACAGAAAGTTGTGTGTTCTAGTCTTGTCCGTCTCTCCCTGCTCCCTTCACTCTGGCTTATCTTCACTGCGTAGCATCTTCACCTTTTTTTGGAAGCGCGGGCCAGAGTACCTAATGACTCAGCAAACCACTGTCCCGGAACAACCTTAATGCGTTTTAGAGTTGGCCCAAGCCACAATTATCACGTGGAAGGCGGACTAGCGGTATCGGGTCTAGCGCGGCGTAGTGGCTCGTCATTACCGCTTCAACCTCAGAGGTTCTGATCGGCCAAACACCTGCTAGCTGTCTGCTAGATTGCTTGTTCGAAAGCTCATGCGCGCTTATATTTGGCCCTAAAGATTCATTTATGATATATCCTACACCTATATTCTTTGTCAAGCGAAACCGCAATCAGCGAGACCTCCCAGCGAACTCTTAAACCCAATTTGCCTCGGGGGCGCGTCCGGACCATTTTACGGCGAATGACAAGCTGAAGACCGCCAGCTTACAGGCAGTCGCTTGGTTTTGCTCCTTTGAAATCAGTTATAGCGGGAGCTTGTCACCATATTCGCCTCAACAGATGATGTGCAGACAAATACAAGTATGGGCGTCATAAGAAAGAAGACCGCGGCGCGCGGCACAGACGGAGGGACAAAATACCACTGCGATGTCTGCTCTATAGACATCACATCTACGGTTAGTACGCCTTAATTCGACTTAATTCGACTTAATTCACTTTACAGCTTAAATAGAACTAACATTGCCTATCTAAAGGTTCGGATATCATGCGCTCATAGCGCATGTCCTGAGTATGACATGTGCGTTCCTTGCTTTGCGCGCGGAGCAGCCACAAAATCCCACGACCCCCGAACCCACCCGTACTCTGTCGTTGAGCAGAATTCGGTTCCGATATATGATCCGGACTGGGGTGCCGATGAAGAACTCCTACTCTTGGAAGGAGCAGAAATATATGGTCTTGGATCATGGGCTGACATTGCAGACCATATCGGAGGATATCGCACAAAAGACGAGGTCAGAGATCATTACATCAAGACCTATCTTGAAGGTTCCAATTTCCCGCTTCCTGACTTGGCCGATCCACATGATAAGTCATTGCAAGAACAAATACCTAAGGAGGAATTCCAAGCACGGAAGAAACGGCGTATTCAAGCGCGCAAAGAGGCTGCTAAGGCTGCACCTCCTGCAACACCAAAGCAAAAACCAACTGCTTCGGTGCCAGCCTGCCATGAAGTCCAGGGCTATATGCCGGGTCGACTTGAATTCGAGACCGAATTTGCTAATGATGCAGAAGAGGCTGTACAGCACATGCAATTCGAACCTGGGAATGGTCTCAATGCGAATGGTGAGATGGATCCTGAAATGGAGCTTAAGATGACTGTTAAGGATATCTATAATTCTCGGTTAACAGCGAGAACCGAACGAAAGAAGATTGTGTTTGAACATAATTTGCTTGATTATCGCAAAAATGCTGCTCAAGAAAAGAAGCGAACGAAAGAGGAACGAGACCTTCTAAACAAGGCGAAGCCATTTGCCCGAATGATGAACCACGAAGACTTTGAAGAATTCACCAGAGGCTTGGAGTACGAGCATAATCTTAGGCTTGCTATTGCCCAGCTCCAAGAATGGAGGACAATGGGAATTGGAGATCTTAAGAGTGGCGAGAAGTATGAACAGGAGAAATTACAGAGAGCCCAACGCTCCGTACCCCAAGGTTCCTTTGACCGTTTCAGCACCGCTAGACCGAAGGCTCTGGCAGGGACAGAGGGGCCATCTGCTGCTTCCCAACTAACATTACCAGAACTCCCGCTTCGATTGCAACGGCCCGGGTCTTCCAAAGCTAACCCTTCGGAGCCACCGCTGAACGATTTTGACAAAGCGTTTGCAAACCCAAGCTTAGCCGGTACACCTGCACCACAACCAGTGAAGACTAAATATACAGTTCCGCTCATCACCGGGCTGGTTCCCTGGAAGTTTGAAAACGACAACTCACCAGACCTGCACTTGTTGACAAAGGATGAAGCCGAGCTTTGCAACATTTTACATCTAAACCCGAAGCCCTACCTGGCTATTAAGGAACATCTGCTTAAAGAGGCAATGAAACAAGGCGGAAATTTAAAGAAAAAGGACGTCAAATCAATGTGCAAGGTACAGCTTACTTCATTTACCGTGGTGTTTATCTAACTCCCGCTTCATCCGAAATACTTCATTCACTGACCTTGCATTCTTCACTTAGATTGACGCCCAAAAATCAAGCCGTATCTACGACTTTATGGTCCACAGTGGGTGGATTTCCAAGGCGTAAACGCCTTCTGTTGATGACTTTTTACGACATTTTAGCTGCTCCCACTTGCATTGTTACCTACCTTTTGGAAATCAATTTATTACCCATAGCTCAGCTTCGTTTTCTCTTTTGAATTTTTTTCTTGTTTGTAAATGTACCTGCCGTCGAGGCTAGATATTTCCGCTGTTCAGATGAGTCGTGGGTACTTCTGGTCGAGAAGTGCGTAAATATGAGCAATGCTTTCTACCCAAATTTGGTATTAAGTTGAATGCTGTTACCGTGTGACCTCGGAAGGAAATGATCTCCTCATCTCACTCTTCGCCTCCACCTCTGTGCCATCTTCGGGAAACTCGTGTTGCTGATATGCGGGCTCCTGATGACTAATCATACTAGATTGACAGGAAGCCGGCAGTAAGGTTTGCTCCAAACTGCCTATTTGAACCTCAGATCTCGGCCATCAACAACCAGCAATTCTACAGATCCCTAGAGATCGACACCTAGAGATCGGCGCACATATTCCTTTCCTAATTTCACCCTATGAAAGGTTGAGGGCAAGAGAGGGGAAGATGACCAAGTATAATGCAGTTAAACTGGACCATTGCTTCACAGTCTTCTTCATCTGGTCCGAGTCAGAATTATGCGAAACGTCTTACGAGGCACTGCATGCCTAAAAACAGTCAAAATTGCAAGATGAGGGGATCATACAATCCTACCCATAGGACACTGACATGACACTTATTAAGCCAATTGGACCCGAAAACACTTGCATTATCTTATGCTAACATAGAGATAGATGGATTGACCCGCCTGGCTGAGAATCGCTGGCGCCAGGGGAAGATAGAGGGATAAAATCACGACAGAAAGGAGTAAAGCACAACCGAGTGTGACACGCACGCCTTTTCTGTACCAATGTTATGACATGCTCACTCTAGGAAGCCCGAGTTTTGTTTCTGGCTGATCGGGCCACCGCCAACCCTCACTACAGGTATAAGCATTAAGCTGTATATGATTCCCACTTTAATTATATATTGGCTGTACTAGCGATCCTGCTGGTTAAAGCTATTACGCCTGATTATAGACGAAAGGAGCTTCTTTGGTTGAATCTAATGGTCTCAGTGCTGTATCTTTGTACTGAGGATATGATTCTCTTCTTTGAATAAGCATATGACTCTATGAGTGATATCTGCAACTCAAAGCTGCACTTGGAATGCTTTAGTGCAATCCAAATGTCAAGCTCTGGTAAGCCGAGCTCATAATACCATACAGATACCGAAACTTGCATATGAAGGCTTTATTTAACCCGAATATCTCGCACGATGATGTGGCGGAGTACGTATTCAGGTCGAGCAAGCACAGGACATGGTAATAACACCTTACTGTCCATATTTGGAACACCGTCGTACCTGCTCGTTGCCCCTCACGATTCCATTCACAACAAATACGTAATATCAATTTTCAGCCTAGGGTTATACATCCAAGCATATGTGTTCTTCGGATATGTACCACGATTGAGTGAGTTATTGCCTAATGGACCCCTGGGTGTTCACACCGCTCTCCGAAAAGGGTTAATATTTAACCACTACAAATATCGAAAGAAAAAGCTCTCTTGAGTAATTTCTCCCCAGAATCATGGCCTCATACCCAGGTACGAGGTGTGTCCTTGTCGGCTAACAGCACCTTTCATACATTGTCAACATAATTTCTTCTCGACACATGTTTCACCGCCGAAGATACGTAGTATCTTGATCGAGATATACCAGGAGGGACTGTATTAAAGGTGAGAATGTACACAGTCGGTGCAACGTTTCTCATGAACAATGTTCGTATCCTGCCTATAACAACAGCCCATGTTTGGAAGCTAGTCCTCTGTTAATCGTTGCATTTTATACCCCGCCTGGTACACTATCTATGATTTCGGTGATATCGTAGAGACGAATATGGCTATTTAAACGGGCGTCAAAGATCTCGGAATGTGAGATGGATGGCTGTTGAAGCAGCCGACTCAAGCTCGAGGTCTGGAGCCAGAGTAAACATAGCTACTTCAAAAGCTTCCTCACTCTTATCAGGTATGCACCTTCCTAATGAGTTCGCATCATTAAGGAGTCTGTGCTAATTTGTAATACCCAGAAGGCGCTTCGTCCTAATTATCAAGATGCGTTTTCAGGCTTTATTTTATCTGTCCTTTATTGGGCTTGCGGCATCCGCAGCTATTGGTGCGTTTTCCGGTCAAAAAATAGGCAATTCTTCCTTGTTCAGTATATTCACACATTCGTGTAGATATTCGAAGGGCTGGGGATGAAACCCATATGAATCATCGTCGCACGCCACAGTTAGGTCTAGACGGCCTTCTGGGTAGCCTTGGGGGCTTGGGTGGTGCTCTTGGTGGTGGCCAACCAGCAGGAGCCGGGAATGGTGCTGCTGCAGGTGCTGGAGCTCTCCAGGAAATAGACAAAGATGAAAATCCAAGTCCGACAGCTATGGCAAACGAAACAGGGGCAGCTTCTCTGGAAACTGGTGCTTCTAATTCTACGGCAACTGCCACAGGTGAAACTCAGGTGGAGAGTCCAACACCAACTATTGAGGGCTCACCCATGCCGAACTCACCTGAGGCAAGTCAATCTGCCCAGGGGGCTATGCCTTCAATGTCGCCCAGCGGCAATCGTGATGATGGGGCCCAGTCAATGACTCAAGAGCAGCCACAAACCATGGGAGGAAAGCCAAAACAGACTATGGGAGACCAACCAAACCAAACTATGAGTGGTGACCAGAATAAGCCGCAAACAATGGGCGGTCAATCAACACAACACGAGAGTATGGTCAGACAGTCGAAGCAACCGGAATCCAATGGCACCGGGACAACAACTATGCCTGAATCTGAAGGTGAAAGCGCACCAATGCCAACTACTAGTGCGGAGACTGTTGCCAAAGGATCTCGCCCTCAGGCATCTGATATGTCAGGGCGCCGTCCTCGACCTTCAGCCCCTCAGACAGGGAAGATGCCGGCGAAGCAGCCTATGACTCCAGCCGCCACTGCCACTCCTACTGCCACTGCCTCCGCTGTAAAGCCAACAGCCACCTCCCCTGCCCCTTCGGTAATGGACCTAATTGCGGATGACGACCAGGAGAAGCAGATAGAAGGTACGGCAAAGGCACCATTGAAGAATTCCACAAAATCACCTCCTTCGGCCTCTGCCGCTAGTGAACAGCCCTCATCTGCATCTTCCTCATCACCTTCTCAAGCTGATACTCAAACAAAACCATCATCATCATCATCATCATCATCATCATCATCAGAGTTGAATTCGTTTTTTAAAGGCCTGTTATAATGAAGACTAATGGCATGGCTATTGCGCTGTGGCTTTAGGGTCAATGGAAAAGCAAATGAGGGCCACAGAGTGGTGGTATGAGATGATGTCAGGCATAGTCCCACGTTTTTATCGTTTATAAGAAACACTGCCATTTAATGCCCACGCTGTCTTCAAGGTAAGTAAGGGTATTCTAGTGGGAGTGGAAGAGCTTTTGAACCACCTCCAGGTGGTATCTGAAGAGGTGAATAGCCGTCCTGTCGTTCCTTGTTGATTTCTTATATCTGGATCCTTTTTGAGCTATGCACGCACCAATACCTCCTGTCGTTAATTAAATATGATGAATTTTCTATGTAGCACCTGACCCTACTTATCTAAAGCATAAGTCTATGCAATCTGGTATTGCCTTACTCGTGGTAATTTGACGCGGTAATGGTATATCGTTGCCTTGGGTTGGACAAGTTTAGGCTTACATTTATACGAAGAAAGAGGTAATGAACGAAGAGAAAATAAAAAGTCAAGTATCTAGAATGGGCATTGAATAATTGACTACTTTTTCTAATAACTTTGGATATCCAAAGATGTCCGTCCTGTATTAGTCCTGGGCACTCAACAGTAGACAAAGTGGCAGGGTGGAAAAGACGCAGCTCTGCTAAAAACTGTTATGGGTTCAATCTTCCACTAGACCTTTAAAACGAAGTATACATCTTGACCACAGAAAGGCACAAGATGTTGGCAAAGTTGTGGTTTAGGTAACGAGTTGAGCACTGTGTTAGAGCTCAGCCGTAGATAGCATGAGAACAAGGTGATCAACGTAGCAGTGGCATTAATAGCCGGGAGTTTATATCGTCTTCTACCGGAGTTGTCATCGTTAAAAGTGCGGCCGTAAGCAAAGATATCCAACATGCGGCGAGAGTCAAGCTGTGCTCTGAACTTGGGTTAGTTATTCGAGTAATAGTCATCGTAATAAACATCACGTCTCAACTACCGCCTAAGGCATTGACAGGGCAATCTACTTGCAATGATAATGAGTTGTTGATTCCCACTTCTTTTGGTTGTTTGGAGAGTGAAAGTCGGAGTTGAATTTTTTTTTTTTAAGCCTAGTTAGCAGTCAGGTGACCGTCGGATTAACTCAAGGTACTTTAATCCGAGATTCACGTGAGTCATATGCCTGGACCAACATTTTCTTGCAGCTTTTTCTCTCCCTTTTCTCCTTCTCTTCTTCACACTTTTATGAAATACTTATATCTCATATGAACGCACATAATCAACCTCCACTTCTCCTTTCCATAGGATGGCCAGGTCAGAATGCGTACTAGATGAATATAATGAGTGGCACCTTATGGCATCAACACTCATGAGATGAGCTTTGGGCCGCCTGCGGTTATAACATCTACATCGCTAATTGTATTGAGCAACATATTTCCTTTACAGCTTCTCTGTGTTGTAGTCGACTGGGGTCATCAATTTTAATTTAGATGTTATAGGATTATTGATAGTAATGCATGATTATTGTTCCCTTTAAATAGAGGAACAAAACAAACTGACTTATCAACAGGTGTGATTGGAATGGTCGATACGGAGTATGACAAAGTTAAAAAAAGAGGACGGTTCATCATATTATTGCTTATTGCATATCATATACATACATAAACAGTATAGGCATTGGATAAGTGGCACATAGGCTTGATATATGGGTATTATGCAAGAGATTTCATGACGACATCAATCATACCATGCAACAATTGCAAGCCAGCGGGGACAAATTGAAGAATAGTTGGGAATCTCACGGCTGATATCACTTGACTAGCAGAGTCAGCTCAAGCTAGGAAGAAAAAGCTGTGCTGCGGTGACGGAATACTAGTTATTCTCCATTGAGGTTTCCGCAAATTCCAGCCAATCTCCGGAGGTGGCTCGTTTCCAGAAGCGTAAAGAGCCGTCATCCCCGGAAGAGAGTAGACAATCGCCTAATTAAGAAAATGTCAGGCAATTATACAGCGTATGCAGTGTGGCAGAACATACCAGCGTGAGAAAACTGAACTTGCCAGACATCAAGATGTTTACTGTCAATCGATGCAACCTCTCTAAAGGTATGCTTGAACGGGCTTTCAGTGTTTTTCCTAGTATCTGCAAGGGTTCCTGATGTCTGGCCTGCAAGCGCAGTGCCAATTGCAGATTGGGTTGAGGCTCTGGAGGTAGCATTTGCGGATCCATTTTGCTTGCTGTTGCTGCCATTCGTGACTGATGTGTATATCTCGAAAATTTTGATGGTACCATCTTTTGAACCGCTACCAATTATATCAAACCCTCGAACAGAGCCGTTGGCCCATGCAATGTCCCGCACTAGACCAGTATGGCCAGTCAGCTCAATGGCATGGTAAAACTTCCTGTTCGCTGCCATTCTATACACCCTAACAGTGTTCATCGCCGCAACAACAAGAGATAAACTCTTTCTATCCCAGGACGGCATAACCATATGGGTCATGTCCATTGGATCACGATGGAACTGGACCTTGAAGCTCGTCTCATCTCCTCGTGAGGGTTCTGAACAAACACGAAACTGGTCGAGTTGTTGCCACTCCGAGAGGTTATCCGCACCAACTGGCTCCAATACGGTGAGAAGACCATCGCGAGTTACTAGAGCTAGCCAGGATTCGAGGTCAATATTTCGAAAGTCAAGCGAGACGTACGGCGTGCGAATAGAAGATGTCAGACGAAAGATGTTCCGGAAGCGCCGACCAGAGTTGCGGGACTGCGTCACGTCCTCTTGCCATAGTTTAAATTTCATATCCTCCCCTACGGTGCCAATATGCTGACCGGTGAATGGGCCGTTCCATGCTGCCTTGTGGCACAGAGAGAATGTGAGAAACGAATCTCCAGTCATAACAGATGCATCTCTCCCTGGGTTAACTTACATCGCGAATTTCTGCATCATGTGCTCGCCAAGTATCTGCAAGTTCCCAGCCATCATCCTTTTGA
The DNA here is from genome assembly GCF_000151425.1 of Trichophyton rubrum CBS 118892. Taxonomy (NCBI): domain Eukaryota; kingdom Fungi; phylum Ascomycota; class Eurotiomycetes; order Onygenales; family Arthrodermataceae; genus Trichophyton; species Trichophyton rubrum. The sequence goes on along the minus strand of NW_003456424.1, from coordinate 113,552 downwards.
TCCCACACCTTTATCCGATGATCCGCGGATGCAGTGAGGATGCGATTGCCATAGAAGTTAAACTTGGTTACTGTAACCAAGTCCCGGTGGCCGGCATCGAACTCGGTGAAAGCTGTCATCTCCGCGTAAGTCGCACACAGTACCTCATCTCTGCTTATAACAGGGATGGTTCCTGTATGAATGAATCAATCGCTGCGCAACTTGGCCTTGTCGCAAGTTGATTAAGATTACAGAGTTTCGTTGGTGACGTTTGCGATTCGCTGAGATAACTAAACACGTGATGCTGATAAGCGCGGCGGCTACTTACTTTGACGCCCAAAAGGACAACTTGCGGCAACTCTAATAGGGGCGTTTGTATTTAAGCGCCGAATTTTCTAACAGTCTTTGCTTTTGACTATAGTTGGGTGGCTTCACGCTATGTGCAGGAGACGATGACAGTAACTCTCAGTCGGAGAGAGACGTGGAGTCTCATCGCACTATCGATAGGGTGCTCAGCCATATTGGTGAAAAATGCGCTTCAAGATGGGGAACCTCTGGTGGCTTCACTGGCATTATCTGGCATCGCATTTGCTGCGAGCTTTAGTCTCATTCGATGGCTAGGAAACGTATTCATAAAAGCTGGGCTGAAAGGAAAGGACATGTCCAAGCTTAAGAAGATAGAGATGTAGGTGATACCGCGGGGGTTGGTTGGAACGATATATTACTAACATCAGCTCTAGACCCGAGACGATGGGCGCAGTTGTTGCAGTTGTTTACATTCTTACTCTTATCGTATTCATTCCATTTCCATTTTACAAAGAACTTGTAGCGGCCACATCTGGTGGAGGAAACCGTGATATACCCTTGCCCGTTCATCATGTGGAAACAGGCCGCTTTCTTCACAAATTTCCTCATAACAAGGTAATTCCCCTCTCTTCTCTTCGTGGAGTTACGGCTAACCATTGAAAGCTTGCAACATATCTTTCTGGATTACTCTCGCTGCAGTCAATAGTGATACTGGGGATTGGCGACGATCTGTTGGACATACGGTGGCGGCACAAGTTTTTCATTCCAGCCTTTGCTGCAGTGCCGATGCTAATCGTCTACTTTGTCGATTTCGGAGTGACACATGTCATAGTACCAGTCGCCCTTCAAGCTTACTTGGGGCCCTCTCTGGACCTGGGTTGGTTGTACTATGTCTATATGGCCGCAGTGGCCATCTTCTGCCCTAATAGTATCAACATGTTGGCTGGAATCAACGGGATTGAGGTTTCGCAGTCAATAGCCATAGCTTGCCTGTTGATAACCAATGATGCATTGTTTCTGTCGCCATTCACTCCATACCCACACCCAGCCACGGATTCTCATCTATTCTCAATATATCTACTGCTACCATTCATTGCTGTTTCACTAGCCTTATGGTGGCACAACTGGTATCCCTCTAAGGTGTTTGTCGGGGATACATACTGTTACTTCGCTGGCATGGTCTTTGCCGTTGTTGGAATATTGGGCCACTTCAGCAAAACTCTGTTGCTGCTGTTTGTTCCCCAAATCTTCAACTTCTTGTACTCTACACCACAACTATTTCACTTAATACCTTGCCCGCGGCACCGATTGCCAAAGTTTAACCCGCGAACTGGACTCATGGAACCATCCGTTACCGAGTGGACACGTCCTCCTCACTCCATCATCGCAATGGGCCTGGATTTGCTGGACAAACTCTACCTCATGCGGGTGAGAAGAAACGAGGAAGGCAGGATTATCGAGACAACAAACTTGACTTTACTTAACCTCTGGTTACTCTGGTTTGGACCACTGCGCGAGGATAAGCTGGCGATGCATATAGTCGGTCTCCAGCTTCTGTGCGGCGTGGCTGCGTTGCTCGTCCGCCACAAGCTCGCCTTGTTAGTGTTTAAAGAGGATAACCGCGGGCCCGGATTTGCATATGGCTTTGTATAAACATCGTTATCTTATTAGAGAGAATCTGTATTACTATGTATACGCGGAGAAACTGCGGAGTTAACAGGAGAATATAAAATAGCCGCGTTAGCCTTCCGAAAGCGGCGACCTCGGCCCGGTAATTAGCGATGACTAACATCCGCCCCTTGGCAGAATCTGACCAATCGGAGTACACCATTAAGTGCTGACCGCCGATACCGGCTCCTCCCCACCAGGGCAGCTATGACCAGCTCTTAAATATAAGTATAACCAACAGCCAGACATTGATATCAAGGCGGAAAAGAGTTTCAGCTTCGACTTCTGACTCCCCGGTTCTACGCCTCTCAGGCTCCCATTTCTCTTCTTTCATCATACGGGGGTGCTCTTCATACAGACTAGCAACAATGCCTGCTCTGGATAAACCGCCCCAGACGCTGTACGACAAGGTTCTCAAGGACCACATCGTGAACGAGCAGAAGGATGGTACCATCTTGCTATATATCGGTATTTTACGCGAGCATCCCTCGTTTAATTATTGGTCGTTAGGATTGACAGGAACTAATTGGAACTCTTGAACCCGACAGATAGGCACCTTGTGCATGAGGTCACATCTCCAGTAAGTCGGATAACATGGAATCCCTGTCCATCAAGCAACTAGCCGCGATTCCCAGGCTAATGTTGCGTCACAGCAAGCTTTTGAAGGTCTGAAGAATGCAGGACGCAAAGTAAGGAGGCCAGACTGCACCTTGGCTACAGTTGATCATGTAAGTATAAATCCTAACGCTACTGGATTAACTTCTCCTTGTACTGACCATATTGTACCCATTAGAACATCCCGACAACGTCTCGTGAGACGTACAAAGATGTTGCCGGCTTCGTCCAGGAGTCTGATTCCCGTCTACAATGCATGACTCTCGAAGAGAATGTCAAGGAGTTCGGTGTGACCTACTTTGGCCTGGGGGATAAAAGACAAGGCATTGTTCACATTATCGGTCCTGAGCAAGGGTTCACTCTTCCAGGCACAACAGTGGTCTGTGGTGACAGCCATACATCTACTCATGGAGCTTTTGGTGCTTTGGCATTTGGCATTGGTACCAGTGAGGTAGAACATGTCCTGGCCACACAGACATTGATCACCAAGCGAAGCAAGAATATGCGCGTGCAAGTGGATGGAGAGCTTCCGCCAGGTGTCAGCAGTAAGGACATTGTACTGCATGTGATCGGTGTTATTGGAACCGCTGGTGGCACGGGAGCAGTAATCGAATTTTGCGGCTCCGCTATCCGAGGCCTTAGCATGGAGGCACGCATGTCAATTTGCAACATGTCTATCGAAGCTGGTGCTAGGGCTGGCATGATCGCCCCCGATGAAATCACATTCGAATATCTAAAAGGCAGACCCCTTGCTCCAGAGTATGGCAGTGCCGAGTGGAAGAAGGCGGTTGCGTATTGGTCGAGCTTGAAATCCGATGAGGGGGCCGTCTATGATAAAGAGGTCTTCATAGATGCAAAGGACATCGTGCCAACAATTTCCTGGGGAACCTCGCCTCAAGATGTGGTTCCAATTACTGGCGTTGTGCCCGGCCCCGACGATTTCTCGGATGAGGTCAAGAAAGCTAGCTGCCGTCGCGCCCTGGAGTACATGGGACTAACAGCTGGTACACGAATGGAAGATATCCCAATTGACAAGGTCTTTATTGGCTCGTGCACAAATGCGCGAATCGAAGATCTTCGAGTTGCCGCTCATATTGTAGAGGGCAAGAAAATTGCCTCGAATGTCATGCGAGCAATGATCGTTCCCGGTTCTGGGTTAGTTAAGCGACAGGCAGAATCGGAAGGACTTGACAAGACATTCGTCGATGCAGGGTTTGAATGGAGAGAAGCCGGATGTTCCATGTGCCTTGGTATGAATCCCGATATTCTCTCCCCTCGGGAACGATGTGCCAGTACATCAAACAGAAACTTCGAGGGTCGGCAAGGTGCCGCTGGCCGGACACATCTGATGTCACCCGCTATGGCTGCTGCTGCTGCGATAGTAGGAAAGCTGGCGGATGTTCGCAAACTTGCCTCAACGATCCCGATATCACAGAAGAAATCCTCGCCTAAATTCGAAATACATCCAGAGGTAGAAGATGAGGAAGAGCTTGATCGAATCCTGGACTACCCTGAAGACAACGAACCACATAACAACACGACTGCTGAGAAATCTTCCGCTGGGCTTCCTAAGTTCACTACCCTAAAAGGAATTGCTGCCCATCTGGATCGAGCCAACGTTGATACTGATGCCATCATACCCAAGCAATTCCTGAAGACAATAAAGCGAACTGGCCTCGGCAGTGCCCTTTTCCACCCTCTGCGATACCATGAGGATGAATCGGAAAACCCAAACTTCGTTCTGAACAAGGGGCCATATCGCAACGCGAAAATTCTTGTCAGTGGCGAAAACTTCGGATGTGGAAGTTCTCGTGAGCATGCCCCTTGGGCACTGCTTGATTTCGGCATTAAATGTATAATCGCGCCGTCTTTTGCTGATATTTTCTTCAACAATACTTTCAAGAACGGAATGCTTCCAATTGCGATCCCCGATGCTGCTACTATTCAGCAGCTAGCCGCTGAGGCTGATGCTGGCCGTGAACTGGAAGTTGACCTTGTCAACCAACGAATCAATGACGCTGCTGGCAATAAGCTTGCAGACTTTGAAGTTGAAGAGTTCCGTAAACATTGTCTCATTAATGGTCTTGACGATATTGGCTTGACAATGCAAATGGAGAGTTTAATTCGTAAGTTTGAGGGACAGCGGACACGCGAGACACCATGGCTCGATGGAAGCGGATATTTAAAGAGACAAAACGGGAATGGAACTGGCCCTGCCATGGTGGAGGCTGCTCCTGTTCCCAAGACCAATAGGGGTGAGATCAAAGGTGAGCCTTTGGAATGGTAGGAGATGCAACCATAACAAAAAGGCCGTTGCATTTTCTTGTGTTCATATTATTAATACCCTGTCCCGTTGAAATTACGCATGGCATTGAAATACCTATCTGCATTACGTTTCGGTCATTTGTTTCGATGTTTATACATTTTATAAAGCTCGGTCTACATATTTTAGCATCAGAACAAAATCGAAGAAGAGCCTTAACTTCTAAGTTGCGCCTTGCTACCACTCGCATAAACCCCAAACTGCCAGTCTACTCCTTAGCACCATACTTAGCCCTATATTCAAGGAGCTTCTCCAGATTCTCCTTGCCAATGTCGTCCCCCAGCTTTTCGATAATATCATTCAAGTTGAGTACCGCCCGCACGGGAATTGATTCACCCAAGTCTCTCTGCGCAGCCCCGACTGCACTCTTGGTCTCTGTATCGTTAACTCTCTCCTGTCTATCCAGCAAGACCAATACACCAACCACGATGCCTCCCTCTTTCTCAATTATACCAACAGCCTCTCTCAAGGCAGTTCCCGCCGTGATGACGTCGTCAATAATGACTATCCTCTTGCCCTTGAGAGGGGCACCGACAATGTTCCCTCCCTCCCCATGGCTCTTAGCCTCCTTCCGGTTGAAAGAGTAGCTGACATTACCCCATACACCCCATGTATCTCGAACACCAAGCTCATTCAGAACTGCCGTGCAGAGTGGTATGCCCTTGTACGCAGGCCCAAAAATTATATCAAAGTTGGGAGTGACGGCTTTCCCTTCCTGGCTTTTGACGAATGGAGGGCTAGATAACACTGTAGCACAGGCGGAAGCTGTTGCGTGCAGTAACGGTGCAGTGTGGAGGAGGGTCGTCGTGAAGAAGTAAGGTGAATTTCGGCCTGATTTGAGAACGTAGGAGCCGAACGAAAGGACTTTGCTGGAAATAAGGATCGAGAGGAGGTTTGATTTGTAGTCCGGAGACTTGTCTGAGTCCTGAGCTGGCATGGTGCCTCAAATAACGATTGAATATAGCCGTGATCTGTGAACAAGCAGAGACGCAGCTACACGGCGGGGTATCTGCAAACGATTCTTGCGATCGGCCGACCAGAGAGCGCAATTAGAAAAGTATGTGAGATCCAGCCACCGTCGCGCTAGGTTTATCGTAAGCAGATGCGAGGCGTGGGAGTGTCAAGGGAATTCGATCACTGATATTACTGGTTTGGCTTTGATATCGTTTTTTCCTCATCTACGAAAAAAAAAAAAAAAAAAAAAAAAAAAAAAAAAAAAAAAACCTCCACTTCCCTTTTAGGCTTTCTGCCGCCCCTCACCGGCTTCTTTTTTCAACCTCGACTTCGACTTCATCTTATGATCAACTACTACTTCTTCTTCTTCTTCATTCTCATCATCATCGTCGTCGTCTTCATCATCATATTCAAGAATCCGATTTCTACTCAGCAGGTTCAACTATGCCTGCGCGTCCCGCAGACTTGTACTCGCACCCCACGCGGGGTTCGTTCGAGCGAGCAATCCGGCACGTGTAAAGGCCGCTGTTCACAGAGTATGCGGGTGCTTTTGAAATACTCCAGCTCAGGGTCTGCACAGAGTACTCCGTATCTTCTAGCGGAATTCCGATTCCTGGACGGCACAATCCTAGCTCTGAGGACTATAACATCTTGCCAACTGATCGTCTCCCTCATGCCTCACGAGCCTGCGTCGGTAAGGGAACCAGTGGAGCTGAATCTCTGCTAGTCACGGAACAGCAACGACCACCATCAAATCCTTCTGCCTTGCCCTGGCCCGCGTCGGAAGGCGCCCACAAGTCAAAAAGGGGGGAGCCTCGTGCCCCGACTGCTCTTCTCCAGCGTCATCAACAAGGCAACATGAACACGATCAGAACTTTGGACGAAAATCGAATTGGCCCCCCGTTTTCCGCCAGTTCATCTGTAGTTAGGCCGGGGACCCCCCGGCAAGCGGGACGGAGCGATGGTGTAATAACTAGGTTAGCGGAGGGGTAGAAAAAGGGAGAGCCGGAGGATGCATGCTGTATGCAGTCTAAACAACAGGAAGAAAATGCTGCCATGCTGGCTGGCTGGTTATATCTAAATTTTGGCCGTGATCGGTTGAGAATTGCGCCTCTTTGTGTCTGTCAAGCCTGGATCTGTAGTTGGCCTGCCGGTTAACCAAAAGCAAAGAAGGGAAAAGCAGCCAGTCCCGCCGCCCTGAGAAAGAGCTATATAAAGGGCGTTCATTCCTTTGCCCCCCCCTTTCAACCCGAGCACTTCCCCTTCTTTCCTCTCCTTCGTCTTCCGAGAGGAATAATTCTGTTCGTATCTGGCTTTTCCCTCACAGACGACTGCACATAGAATACAACACAACCTAGTCGCCGGCGGGTTCGTCCGTCGCCTTCTCCTCCGGCCAACTTTAAGCTTAGTTAACTAAGAACTCCGGCTCACCTTATTTTCTTCTCTGCCTTTCCTCTCCCCAAGCTTCTTCTAGCCAGAAACTTGCCCTTCCACCGCTTCTCCCGTACATGAGATAGACGACGTAACCGCATAGCTACACTATATGTTGCGCATACTGGCAGACAGGTGGGCACGCAAACGCTACTTCGGTTGAGACGCTCCTGGTCGGAATTGCAGCAGGCAGAGAAACAGTTTGTCGGACTTTTTGGCCTCGTCCTAAGCTCAGCTCGGAGGCTTTTTTGGGGTCCCTTTTTCCCACCTGTTCGTTCGGCCTATTTACTCGAATTGTTCGCTAGAAAAGAACAGAAAAGTACGTATAGACGCCTGGCTGGCTGGAGAGCCTTTGCTTCCTTCTTTACTCTTTTCCTTCCTCCTCGCCGGTGGTCTTTTCTCTCATTCACCGCGAGAGCCTCTTCAACTACCGGTTTCGGAGGGATTGAAGCCCCCCAGAAGGCAGAGTGAATTGCACCGACTGTTCGATAACTCACCTGTTCATCGAGCTAGCTGTACTGGTTTTTCCCTTTCCTTAGTCACATCGCTCGTCGCCGGTGAAAGAATTGTCGTTACTGACTGTTGCGTGTGTTCTGGCAGTTTTAACCCGTCATGCATATCAAAGACAAATTGGCCCTGGCAGAGGCCGCTGGGCGACCAGGAATCTCCTTTGAATTCTTCCCTCCTAAGACAGCGCAGGGTGTACAGAATCTGTATGACCGTATGGACCGTATGCATGGACTGGGACCATCGTTCATCGATATAACCTGGGGCGCAGGAGGCCGGCTGGCGGAGCTCACCTGCGAGATGGTTCACGTCGCCCAGTCTGTTTACGGGCTGGAGACGTGCATGCATCTCACCTGCACTGACATGCCGAGAGAGAGGGTTGATGATGCTCTGCAGAGTGCTTTTAAAGCTGGCTGTACGAATATTCTTGCTCTTCGAGGAGACCCGCCTCGAGAGAAGGAAGCATGGGAGCAGACTGAAGGAGGATTCCGGTATGCGAGAGATCTTGTACAGTACATCAGGGAGAAGTATGGCAACCACTTCGATATCGGCGTTGCTGGTTATCCTGAAGGCTGTGAGGATGAAGAAGATCCCGAACTGTTAATGAAGTACCTAAAGGAAAAGGTCGATGCTGGCGGCACTTTTATCATCACTCAAATGTTCTACGACGCGGATAATTTCTTGGATTGGGTGAAGAAATGTCGACAGGCTGGAATTAAGGTCCCCATCATCCCCGGCATCATGCCAATTTCAACTTATGCAGCCTTTATTCGTCGTACCAACTGGGTTAAGTGTGCCGTGCCCAAGGGCTGGATGGAGGCTCTTGAGCCTGTGAAGAATGATGATGCCGCTGTTAAGCAGATTGGAAAGGCCCTGGTGTCCGAAATGTGCAGAAAGCTGCTTGAAAATGGCATCAACCATTTGCACTTGTAAGTTGTCACCTGCAGCTATTACGTTTTTGAATTATTCAGTGATCTAATATCCTCAATAGCTATACTATGAACCTTGCACAGTCCACGACCATGGTTTTGGAAGAGCTGAACTTGAAACCCTCCACCGAAACTCCTCTTCAGAAGCCACTGCCATGGAGAAAGTCACTGGGGCTTGGAAGGAGAGAAGAAGACGTTCGACCTATTTTCTGGAGACACAGGCATCAATCCTATGTTGCACGCACCCAGTCTTGGGATGAATTTCCTAACGGTCGTTGGACTGATTCACGCTCTCCTGCCTTTGGAGAGCTTGATGTTTATGGTATTGGACTCAAGGGCACCAACGAGCAGAACATTAAGCTATGGGGTGAACCCAAGTCGGTTAGAGATCTATCAGATATCTTCGTTCGCTTCCTGGAGCATAAGCTCGACAGGCTACCATGGAGTGAAAGTGCAATCACTCAGGAATCGGAGATCATCAAGGACGATCTGATCGACCTCAACAACAGGGGCTTCCTTACCATCAACTCACAGCCTGCAATTAACGGTGCTAAATCCTCTCATCCAATCTACGGATGGGGTCCTCGGAACGGCTACGTGTACCAAAAGGCTTATCTCGAGTTACTTATCTCTCCAGCACTAATCGATGAGGTGGTCAGGCGAATTGAATCCAACGCGGACTTGACATACCACTGCATTAACAAAGATGGAGAATTAAAGACAAACTCGAGCGATACTCCCAATGCTGTCACATGGGGTATTTTTGCCTCCAAGGAAGTTATTCAGCCTACAATTGTCGAGACCGTTAGTTTCCTAGCATGGAAGGACGAGGCCTATAGACTAGGAGATGACTGGGCCAAATGTCACGATGCCTCAAGCGCTAGTAGGAAACTGATCCAGAACACAATGGATACCTGGTACCTCGTCAACATTGGTAAGGCCCCATCAATACCTTTTGTTTACTTTCTAACTAGTATGCTAACAAATTGTTTCAGTGAATAACGACTTCCATAAGACGCATGATATTTTCGATCTATTCAAGGGCCTAGTTCTCAAGGACATCGACACCGAAGTCAGCGGCACTCAACAAGCCACTGAACCTGCAGAAAACGGCACTCACTCAGAAGATCCAGCATCGAAGTCAGAGAAACAAGCTGTTTCTGCAAACTAGACTTGTCTTCACCACTCAGTTACCAACTAACAATCACACTAGCACTTCGACGTCGATGCCGTCCGTTATTATTATATTTCTTTTTTCTTTTTACTTTTTGGTTCTCCTTTCAACTTAACCTTCTTCAAAATACCCCATTCAACATTCGTGTTTCGTTTTAAGGCATTCGTCAGTTTTTTCCTCATCGTTTATTTTATTACCCCCCTCCGCAGCTTCCCTATGTTTGAGACAAAACACAAAAAAGACATGGCAAAGGAATAAACCGCCAGGGATAAAAAGGGATAGGCTATCTATTGTCTAGGAGGGCTGCTGGGGCTAGACTCAACTCATGCATGGGAAAGCGGCGTCTAGATGAAAAAGAAAAAAGGGAAGAAAGGTGAATGACTATGAAGAGTCAGCGATGCATCATTTTATTCAATTTATATCATAGCGGGCAATGGGACCGGGAGGCACGCAGCAAGAAGGAAGATTTCAACAAAGCACTACCTTGATGATTGAGATGATGCAACGGATGAATGACCTTTCCTTTCAACACTATTTCAACATAAGTAAACCAGCGTTTAGGTTTTCTTTTTAGAGAATTTTGTAATTTCATAGTCTAATGTTCAAAAAATTCCATGGATTTCCAATATGGTATCTGAAGTTCCATAGTAAGCGAAAGTAGTCTATTCAATTTCTATTTCTAATGAGTGTATAGAAAGACAGTGGATTGGTATGAATAGCTTCCTGGCTTAGCATGCATGAACGCGCCTTTCAAGAAGACATTTCGATGCTCAGACTATGATACCCTAATGGAGAGTCGCGTTCATTATATTAAATCCTGAAGGCAAAGGCGGCCGTCTTTGACTAACCTCTGAATGTAATTGATACTGCCACAGCCACAAATAAAACACCGATTACAATTTTCTTGGACCTCAAACCTTGTGGCAGCTTAAGCCCAGGAATTCCTGTCGTCCAGTACTCGCGACATTCCCTATACGTCATGGCTATGAGGGTGAGGTAGAATATTGCCATTGGTAACAAAGAGTAGTTTGCCCATTTGGTACGAGGCATGATCGGGCTTCTGTTCATGTTGTTCTCATTATCTGCGCGTTCCGTTTCGCTCACTTGGATCCCTGAGGCACGGATGAGCCCATCCACCCCCTGGCCGGGTTGCCCAAGTTTGATGACGTGAATTGCCGTAGTCTGCTTTGTGCTTCCTGTATTTTCGGCCTTTTCTGCATTTACTACACTTCCTGTTTTTGTAGTAGTAGTGGCGATACTCTCTCTGGAAGCACCGTGAGATTGTTCGGAGGAGCTCTTCTGCGTTGATATTTCGGTTGGAGTAAAGAAGTTTTCCACATCGCTTGCACTGAGTCGAACGGGGGTGACTGTGGATGTGGTAGTGGTAGTGGTAATGGTTGCAAGCAGCTCGTCTCCTTCTGAACCTCCGACCTGGAGAGTTTGTCTGGAATGGGTTTGAGGTTCCAAATACAGGTCCCTGGAGAAGCTCCTGTCCTGGAAATGGTTGAAATTTTGTCTCCCTACTGAACCGGGACTCCGAAAACTGGGATGGAGCTGTTGAGGGTATGTTGGCATGCTCGGACCACGGTGACCCCAATAAGGTGTCTGCTGAGGGGCCCTGTGGCTGGAGTGACCAGTTGGTGCATTCCGATCCGGCCCTGGAGGGTACCTTTGTCCCCTCTTTCGAGGGAGTGGTATCCTTTCGTCTCTTCCATAGCCGGGACCACCTAAAAAATACTTGTTTGTCTGCTCTCTCCACCCGTGCTGTGGTCGGCTAGCTGAAGGAGCGGAGTTATGCCTCCATTCCCGTGATGAGCCGTGAGGAGATGGGCTGTGAGGGTTGCCTGGAGGCCTCTCTTTCCGCCGGCCTCTAACTAAAGGGTCCGTGTTGTGCAGAAGAGCTTCGCGAATCTTAGAAAGCCTCCTCGGGGGAGTACTGGGGCCCTCAGGAGTCCTAGGCCGAGGACTTGGTACTCTTGAGGGATGGATCATATTATTATCATAGCGATAGAACCGATTGCAGGCTTGCTGAAAGTCGGCTATTTGCCGAGGAGTCATAGATGGTGGGTTTGGCTCCCTAGCGGATGGCATGTTGACAACAAATCGATCCTCAAGATTTTTTAGCGGTACACCAGCATCTGATAGGAAGGCCACATGAGCTTCTGCCTGATCTCGAGAGCTAATTAACAGAGAACTATTCATATCTGCGTCGGAGGACGGCGTAGGCACCGGGGTCCGTTCTGAAGCATCAAGGCTAATCCACTGATCTCCCTTGAGACGCCATTTCTGATTGTTCATAGCCCCCCCGGAGTTTTCGATCTGTGGGTCGACATCATCCGAATGGCTGTAATCTGTTAAATGCGGACTAATAACTCCAGTTCGTGGATTTGCACCGCGAGCTGTAAGAAAATCGTCCCGACTTACAGTCTGTGAAGTTCTTCTTGGACCTAAAGGTAGGGAACCAGCTGATGGCCGCTGACGGTCTGGTTGGTGAGGCCTATGCCTTTCCAACATGTCGTCCCGGTGCGAGGGGTGGGCATCATTATGAGATGAAGGCCGTGGCCTGTGGTCACCCTGAGTTCCGGGAGGTAGAATGAACTTAGGGGGTGTATTGCCGCTGGGGATCCGGGGTCTCCTGACGGTTCCTGCATCGCTTTGGGCGTCACTTTCGGTGCCAGTTCCCGCTTCTTCAGCAGATTCTTCGCCAGCAGAAAATTTCTTGTATTCGATACTGTGATTCTCATTCTTGTTCATGGCCATCTCAACATTGGGACTCGCTGTAGCAGTGGCATCATTATTTGCACCATCAGCATTCGAGATAGGTTCCTCCTGTGTACCGGTATTACGAAACACTGATCCGGAGAGCCATGCCGACCAAGATCCTGAGCGTATAGGTTTCTTCTGAGTCGACCTGCCCTTTGCTTTATCCGAGAAACTGGCCGACAGATCAGGCATCGGCATAATGGGAAAATGCCGGGAGTGTGCTGAAGCAGGATAAAAATAACACACAAAGATAGAGAATTGAATTGAGAGAATGTTAGACACTCATATGTAGTGGTGAGGAGTAGAAACGATGGACTTTCAGCAACTGCTCACAAGGAAAGCAACTCGAGATAAACATTAATCGAAGTAATGAGGGAAAACCTGCATTATCATACCAGTTAATCATCCTTGGGAAGTAAGCAAGCACGATGGGTATCATAAACAAGTACAAGTACAATGAAAAAGAAAGAGCTATGAAGAGCGCTGGAAGACGTTATGCGGCGAAAATGCATTGAAAGGAGTGCAGGTATCAACCAAACTATAACCTGCCATGCTAGTGAGGTAAAAAAGAGAAGGGCTTTTATACAAATGTACGGATTCATGTAGGCAAACTAAAAGTATGAAGAAGAAAGGCTCTTATCAAAAACGCCCACTTTCCCTCCTAGGAGAAAGTACGTCCGCAAGCCGAGATCTCCGGCTAGATGACAGAATGGAGCTCATATCACCCGCCACACTTGAACGCTTGAGAGGGCTGCTTGGAGATTTCCTGGGACTATGAGCGCCGTCAGAATCTCGGTAGGCAGAACTTTGCCTCCGGTCCAAATAGGGTGTTGCTGACTTTCGTAAGGGAGATTGAGCATGGGAATATACCCCAAGACTTCCTCCATCGCCCGTACCAGATGGTGGTCTGAATTGCGGTTGGCGAATGGCACCACTTTTCTTGTTAATGGGTGTAAATGTGTCCACAGTATAAGAGGGTGTTTGTATATCAGTCGTCCGTTGTATAGAACCGGTGGACGTAACTTGCAGTGTTGACAGAGAGGTTCTAGGAGTCACCTGTGGTCGGGTTTTTACACGGTAATCGGGATCGACGTGATGGATGTAGTTGGGGTTTGGGCGAGTCTTAAAAGTGTGTTGTGTGGTGGATGGTGCATAAGTTTCTACCACATTATACTTTTCATCCTTATGTGGGATAAAATGATCTGCCTGTGAAAACTGTGTGGCAACGTCGCGAACGTCCGGATCTGTTCTTGGGTGGACGAATTTCGTATCGTATTCATTCAAAACCTCTTTATGGACCAAAGCTGAATCTTTAGCTTGCTGGGAATAGAAGGCCGAAAGGGTAGACATTTGCGCTGTCAATAGCAATGCCAAAAATATAGTCGTCACTATCGTTACACTGGGCCGGGGATCCGAGGAGAGCGTAGGCAGGAATAACCAATACACGAGAATATGACCAGGACTAAAAAGACAAAACAGTCGAATAGAAATTGGGTGCGGATCCCAGACAGAGAGCTGCCATACATCACGGTGCGCATCGGGATGTGCCCTCTTCTCCGCTGAGCTAGAAGATAGAACGTCGGAAATGAAGCGCAGGGGTGTGGATGACATCGGCGAGGAGTTCACTTGCACTCGTTTGGCAGAGGGTGTTGATGGTACGTTCTCAATAGGCACTTCAAATAAGCGGTAGGGGCGCGTCCGGCAGAATGCATATAGCGCATTTGAGATGGACAGAAGCGCCAGCGCATGAACGATGAACGATGCCTGTAAAACGGAGATATCCGTTAGCATATGATACACTAAAAAAGCTACCGTTTTGATCAGGGATTCCGCATACCAGCCAGGCTATATAGCTTACACCTCCTTCATCTCCAAACACGTCGTCATGAGCCCTGCTGCTCTTCTGGCTATTTGCACGCGCAACGAGAAACAAAACGTTCAACGCGATTCCAACGGGTAGCGCCCACTCCTTCTCCCACTGTTCCCAATCACTGGAGTCGAGCTCCTCCGAAAGCCATAACAGAAAGTCAAGAGGGTTCAAAAAGGCCTTGATACGCTCGAGAAGCGGTCTCCGCCGGATGAGAGGGGGCATCGTAAGACGTGGGAGTCAGCTCCAGCTTTGAATGTCGCAGGGGGTGAAGAGCAGGCCGTTGTTGGTTTCTAGAGCTTCTAATTCCGATGCATGGTATCTCTGTAAGTGCCTAGATGAGTTAGTCACCTGTCTGAAAGCTCCAGCACGCGGTACCTGGGCTTGGTGTCGATATTCAGTTCTGGCTTTGCTGCTTTCCTGCCGTGAAAAAAAAAGTAGAAAAGTAGAACAGTATTTGTTTATGGTTGGAGTTTCGTTGCTGGGCGGCGATTGCATCACGTGATTTTAACAAAACATAGGCACAGCGAGAGCGCCAGGCATTGGAAGGTATCTAAACGGCCGTTCATTACGTACGCAGGGTCAGCTTTAAGAGGGTTTGGCTACAATATGAAAGCCTTGATATTACCGTTTAGCTATTGCAAGCCTTCGAGTAATCGCCAACAACGCGGAAGAAGGGATCTGTCTGGATTATATAAGCCGTATGAGTTCATGTGCAATCCGATAAGCAGCTCCATCCAACTTTGGATCGACCAACAGCTTTGAGAAGAAACGAAGCAGCCGTCTTGTTTTCTCATTTCCTTTGCGAGGAGGGAACTGAACAATTTGGAGATATCAGTTACCTGTCCAGTATAGCAGCTGAGCCGTGCCAGGGGATCTGTTAGATACTTCTTTTCCCGCCCTTACGCCGTCAGAAGCAGTATGTCTTCAGGCTCCAAGGTACAATAACCTCTCTTCATAAACCCAAGCGGCACAGATAACTTGACGGCCTAGAAAGCTGGATACTGATCTTTTCCCGTTCTTTGATATTTAGGATAGGCAATTTCTCGCCGTGATCGGAGATGAGGAGTACACTACTGTCCAACCTTCATATATACGTGGGGATGTTGCTAACATTTGAGGTCTGATACAGCTCTGTGACCGGACTTCTACTTGCAGGCATAGGTGTGAGTACACCTACAGTGCTAATAATGAGATTTCCCTTGCTGTCTTGATGGGGGGGAACTCCGTGACTGTTGACGGAGGTGCTGACTTGGGCTACCCAGCACGTAACGGATCCTCCAGACTCCCAGCGCAATTTCCTTGTCGTTGACTCCAAGACCGAAACGAGTGCCATTGAAAAAGCGTTCAAAAATTTCACACAAGAGAGAAAGGATATCGGTGTCCTACTCATAAACCAGCATGTATGCAGCTCCCTTGTCTTCAGCTCAGTTGTCAGGATAACCTGCTAACGGTGGTTAATAGGTGGCTGAAAGAATACGAAATAGCGTAGACAAATTCACCGAAGCTTTCCCGGCCGTGCTTGAGATTCCAAGCAAGGACCATCCTTACGACCCCGAGAAGGACAGTGTATTACGACGTGTGAGAAGACTCTTTGGCGAGTAGGCGCTGTTTCGAATGTAGGAGACGGTTGTGTTTTTGATCATTATATATTTCGGTGATAGTTCGTGATAATATAGAACCTGAAGATATGATTTGGGTTGTCATACATAGTTACTACCGTGTTCTGAGAAGTGCGACTGCTATATGATCTATCCTCACTAATTGCTTGTATTATGGTTATCTATCTGTGTTTGAACGTATGAACCGAACGGGACAAATATTAACGAAATATGAGATATGAAATATGAAATAACATCATCAAGTAAACAAGGCATGCTTGAGTGGATATGCAAGAACAAAACCCCAAAATTCAGCAGAACACGCGCTAGTATTTCTCAAGTGGTATGTAGAAACCGGAAGGAAGGTATCCCATGGCTATCGGAGATACATGGGCTAGTCGACATATAGCAAAGCTAAGTTAGTCCAAAGGCTTGGTTTAAACAAAGCAGTGCATTTCATCGACACGAGTAAACGAAGTATCCAAAGGATCATGACACAATTCATAAACATCGTAGCATCAGCCGTACCACTGAAGTAGGAGGCCTGGCAGGGTTATCCAACGGCTGCTAGAATGACCTTAACTATGATACTCAATCAGTCACAGGCACACCAATAAGACGACGGTGACCTAATGTGGTTTTTACACTTTGATTTCAAAGACGACGGTAGCTGTAAGACAGGTAATCGGTTCCCCCTCGACACTCCTTACATCCGCTCGGACGATGTATTTGCCCTGTTTTGAGAAGGTATGCATTAGTCTTCTGCCTATCTTTTGGAGGCCAAAAAAAGGATGACTTACTGGAGGAACCTGAGGAGGAATATCAACGCTCTTCTTGAGTACCATCTTGCCTTTCTCGAGTGGACACTCTAGCCCAACCTTCTCGGTCTGATCACACAAGTCCATCTCCTGGTTTATTAACTGAAGGAAGCCATATGTGACCTGCAACTGAACGGTAGCTCCCTTGTCGATTTCCTTGGCCATGACTCCGGAGGCTTTAATAACTAGAGGTTGGCCACTGTAACAAGTTTGTACATTAGTATAAGCTACATATATATGCGTATAGATAGACTATCGGGAAGAGACAAGCTGAGAGTCAACGACTTACGGGAGTGGTGGGTTCGGAGAGAGGTCTACCTTCTCGATTGTAAGAAGGTTCTCCGCTGGATCGGCGCAGTACATCAGGGGGTTGACGCCGGGAACTTTGAGGTCCCCATCAGTGTCTAATGGTATCTGTGAGGTATCACGGAAAGGTGAAGGAGGAGCGGCCAGGGCGAGAGGAGACAGAAGCAAGGCGACGAGAGCGGTGGGAGAGAAACGCATGATGACGGGTGTCGAAAGGTGCCGAAAGACGGACGGGTGGTTTGGTAGAGGACTGTATGGGATATGGATAAATAAACAGCAGCTACCCCGTTGTCAGATAGAGCTGTTAATGAGAGTCGTTTGTACTATGCAGCAGACGGATGTGGCCTCGCTCGTGCGATGTTGTAGTCAAAGAGCTCGATCTCCAAGCTGAGCGAAAGCCGAAATATTGGGGAAGCTTGGCAAGTTATGTCATGCGACCGGGAACCTTGCTTAGTCATTGAACTCAATATCAAACTCTAAGTATACTTGTCTTTTGGGCCAAGGACGTACTCTGTACACAGACTGGCAAGGGACGGCGGATGATAATATAGAAAGAGGGTTGCCAGGAGGAATTTGGTTGAGATATATTGTATTTGCAACTGAGGCGTAGGATGAAACTTTTCTCCTTGACAAGTTCACTCATTACCCTTCTATACAAAAAAGAACGAAATCAAAGCCACATAACAAAGCCACTTAACACCGCTAACTCCAGGGGTTCTTCCGAATTTAAAAAGAAAGCAAAACAAGGAATGTCATCTCGTCATTGGAAAACAAAGCACATTAGATGATAAAGATATGGAACCTGGGATGAAATGGTATCAACTTGGATTTCTTTAACGTCGTTGGGTCTTGCCAATAGAACGCTTGCCGGTAAACTAAGGAAGAGGGAGAGTTAGAGATGTTTGAAGTAATAGAAACGAAAAAACACATACCAAGTGCTTGGGTAGAGAAGCAGGAGTGTGCCTGTCAGCTTCACCCTGTCTGGCCATACGGTTCATTTTTTTCTGGCCGAGCTTCATGAGTTTCTCCGCATTAGACCTGCTTGTCAAGCTAGTAACTCCATCCACACGGCGGTTGGTAGCTGCCTGGCTTCGTGCACGGCTAACAGCGCGTCGGAGCGCATCGTGCTGTGTCTCTGGGGTATCAAGGTCCATGGCATCGGGTTCATCTCTAGTTACAGTGCGGCCACGGGATTCTGGTTGGGCTTTGGCACGGGCGGAGGAAGCGGTTGCATCGTATCCAATTGAGACAAGATGCTTCTCCATATCCGATAATTTCTTGCTCCGTGAGCTTCGTGGGATGAGTGCGCGATTTTTAAGAGATTTCCTCAACTTCGACTCATTCATGATCAATGCTCGTTTTTCCCTGATCAGGTCCGCTTTCATGCGAATTTCAGCCTCGTCGGCATCTTCCACAGACTCGTCGGAGTCATAGTATCCCTCTGCTTCTAGTTTCTCTTCCTCCTCTTCTAACTGTGCCAATTTTTCCTCAATGTCGGGATCAACAAAATCATAGATATTCTTTCCTTCCCATAGTTCAGGCATCTTGTCATGTTTCCACTCATCGTTGGCAAAAAGGTAGCTTTCCTTCATATCGAAGCTGTAAACACCAGCACCGCCATTTTCTTCCTCAATATCTCTTGCGAGTTTGCGTCTGTTTGGATCATTTTTATCGTATTTCTTGAGGTTCTTGACAGCTTCAGGGATGAAGGTCTCGCGAACGCCACCAATGGGCTGAGCGACGTGAATACGTGCCAGAACATCACCCAAGCGTCCTGTGGGAGTTCCTGAGCTGTTTGCGCCAGTGTTCAACTTCTGAGCAACTCGTTCCGCAATAAGCCTGTCACAAGCTGCGTTTTTCACAGCAGTGACTCCCTCCGTTGTGGCGCATGAAAGTTGCAACATCTCCACGCCGGATGACTTCAGAAGAGCCTGTAGTTGTTCCTGGGTCTCCGGATCAAGATCTTCAGGGCGCATAACATCAATCTTATTGATGACGATGAAAACGAGCTTATTTGAAAAAAGAGGCTTGATGCTGTTGAACAGCTTGATCTGATCGACAACCGTATATCCGCACTGTTCTGAAAGATCCATAAAGTACAAAATAGCAGATCTCAAGTGCGCAATTGCTGTAATCGACTGCATTTCGATAGTGTTCATTTCTTCAAGAGGATGATCAAGGATTCCTGGGGTGTCGATGGCCTGGAAACGAAGATATTTGTAATCGAAATGTCCAACGAACAAGCTCTTGGTAGTGAAAGCGTATGGCTGAACGTCTACATCTGCCTTGGTGACACTTCTCAAGAAACTGGATTTACCGACATTTGGATATCCGCAGATAAGGAGAGTTCGGGTGTTAGGATCGATGGCTGGAAGACGACCGAGATGCTGACGAACTTGTTCAAGGTAGAGTAGTGGGTCTTTCAGACGCTTACAAATCGTCGCCATACGACCAAGAGCGGCTCTTTTCAGCTGTTTGCACTGGAAAAGAGACTGTGCATATTTAAGCAGGCGTACGTAATCTCGGGCAACGGTCTCAACGAGGCGTTTGGCAGTCGACAGTTGGCCGAGCGCAATTCTGAAATGGTCGGCATCATATAGTGTGTTTAAAAGATCCTTATCTAGACCAGGGAGAAAATATTAGTTAGCGCACACTTCCAATGAAAACACTCATATGGGCGAGGGCCAAATAGAGCTATTTCGAGGGAAGGGAAAGTCATACGGAATGGATGAACATCCTGCAACCTTGGAAATCCATCGAGAATTGCCGAAAACTTCTCACAGAAAGTCTCAGAGGTGAATTTGACCTTTCGTGTGTAGAATGCTATCGTGATGATATATCGTTAACCAAGTTGGACATCAACCACTTCATCTATATAGGTCCAAGAGCCTACCTCTGATACGACTAATTTTGAACCCAGCACGAATCTGTGTTGGCAACCGTCTCTGGGTTCGACTCAGGACAATATCAAGGAACTCCTGATGCGTTGGCACCGGCTGGATCTGTTGGGCAACGCACAGTTAGATACCGTTTTCTCCCACCCAGACATAATCAATCAACGCTGGTGACGTGCGAAACAAAAAAAATGAATCAGATGATCTACTTACGTCCTTCCAAGTGGTCTTCATGGTGACCTCGAAATATTGTCCTTCTGCGACTTGATCTCAGGGTCGAAGCTCGAGATGAATCTCTTGTTTCTTCCTCTTGAAATCAAAATTTCCCGTCTTTATCAGAAGGTGGGAAACTTTTAATTTTTTTTTTTATTTTTTTGGGGGGAGTTTTTTTGCAGCCACAAACGGAAGTTTTTCCCGGGGCCTTGGCAGCTCTGTGCGGCAGGTTTAGCCTCCCACGTGACATTTGTATCGGTGAAGTAATATCTTCATTCCGTTGAGTTACATAATCAGAACATTGTTCGCGATCCAACGACCTTCCCCTTTTTCTATGGCGACAACAACAAATTGAACAATATTGAACATCCTCAAAGCAACTTGTTGGAGGCTGCGAAGGCTGCAAGACAGGAGATAATCCAGTTATTAGCCATATGTAGAGGCGAGTGTCCAAATATCATATTCAATGTTGGGAGGTGGCTGTTGCTCTTTGGAGAGTCCAAGGGATGATGACACTCAAGACGAGCGTTAAATCTACAGGGCACTCTGGTGTATTTGAACATTGATATTATTGCTGTTGCTATGATACAGTTTCATCCTTTTTCTCCCCTTGTATGTGCAGCGTGTTCATAATATCCCATAACACGTAGCAATGCTTTTCCAACCATCACTAGGGACACCCCGACGTTTAGGTATAGAGCTGATATAGATAATGATGCATGCACACCACCACGACCGACCACCCAAAAAAATTGCAAAAGCCATCCGGATGCAAGAATGAGCAATGCTTCACCCATGTCAAGTCAGAAACCCCCATCAGCAAAAATAGAAAAGGCGAAGATGGAAAATAGCAGTTGTAAAGCTTAGTTGGGAGCCTTGCTGAGATCAAGGACCTGTTTAAATGAAAGTCAGTGACTGAAGCAGTTTGACAGCGACCAGAGAAAAGGAGCCACGCATACCATGTCGTTCCAACCCCCGCCGCCAAAAGTGCATTTGCTGCGCCCAACGTTCTCAAATCCAAGACCAGTGTAAAAAGGAATAAGATGATCATGGGAAAGCAAGACAAGTCGATCAGCAATTTTCGCATCCTGGATGCGTTGGATATATGACTTTATCAGCGTTTTGCCGAGACCCTTGTCCTGGTGCTCAGGGAGGACGGCGAGGGAATGGATGGCTATGGTAGATCCCTGGTCTTGGTGGCCGACAGGCTCCTCTTCGCCCGGGCTTGGTAGAGTAGACTTTTTAGTTCTCCAATCCTTAGGAACCCCCATCGTCGCATTTGTAATCACAGGCGATGTTGTTCTCGTTGCAAGAAGGTGAGCAATGACCACGGGCCTAGGTTTCTCATTGTCTGCAGTAGCCGGTGGGATGGAGAAGATTCCAAGAGAGAGCTCGGGGCATTTTGAGAGGCGATAAGTCAACTAAGAATGAATTCACTAATTAGTAACATGTTTCGAGGGAAACGGGTGGTAGGGGACACAGGGAATCGGGTCTTACGTTTTCTCTTGAACACCTTTCAGACTCAGGGAACGCCAGTTCGACCTTTTCACAGTCGTCAAGATCCGAGACGGAGAGCAGCTGCACGTATGGGTGGAGTTTAGCTAGCTCCGAGTTTCTTGCTGGTACCCGGGACCGCAAATACCAAGGATAATCCGAGGCATCCGAATGGTTAACGGCTACAAAATCATCCTCGTCGGTGCCGTAGGTGGAGCTGCCGTTAGGGTATATATCTTCAACATCATCATCCTCATCCTCATCATCTTCATCGTCATCATCCTCTTCACCCTCACCTCCCGTTAGTCTATTAGCGCCAGCCCCGTTGAAGAGCTCGGATCGCCGCCTAAGGAAGAGTTTCCGTGGCAGAGGCGTAGGCCGACCTGCAAGGCCTGAGACGTCATTCAGACGAATGGCGTGTAAAGCAGGGGGGTTCGTCTCGTGTGTTTCGTCAGCCGGGGTCGCGGATATGGATGTGCCTTCAGCCATGGTGGTTCAAGGCAGCCAGCAAGCGGGTCTCCGGTGCAGGGAAGAGATGATAGTGTCAGCTAGTTATCTTCAGGGTTCCACGGCAACTGTTCCCTTCTCGTTACAAGCGGCGAAAATGCGGATACTGGTCCCTTTTAAAGGCGGTTAGCATGGCTTCTGGGACAGAAAATAACAGAGCGAATAGCAAGACGGCGCTTAATTCGGAAGTGTAGATTGTACAAGGCTAGCAAGCAAGAAGGAAGGAAAAGCAACGAAGCAACAGCAGAGAGCGACAACAGAACGAGCATCACAAGCTAAGACGTTATATCTCTTTATTCCTCTTCCTCTTCATCTACAGTGTAAAGTGGCAAGCTGTGGGAGTTCGCTCGCCCTGCGCGCACAGGTAGCGAGCGGGCGAGACATTCATTGCAATGATAGAACGCAACGAGCAAACAAGCAGCTTCCAGACAGCAGCGCAACGCGCATGGGAGGTTCTACCTTTTGTAATATTATTATCTTTCGCGGGACTGTCCTGGACGTCGAGCTGGCAAAAGGGCGTGGAGGGGTGATCTGCTGGTTGGCGAAGCTGTGGCGTCTGGAGGCACCGAGCCGAGCTGCGGGACAACTTGGGCGATAACCCAAGGGATAAAGCTGAGAGGAAGAGCGTCTCGAGGGTAGAGGACGGGGCCACTGGCTGTCGGCAGGAGGGCAGTTGGTGCTGTTCGGTGGTTTTGACTATGCGCCTGGCAAGGGGGCGACGGAGGTTGAAGTCGAGCGAAAGTCGAGAAGTCTGAGGGCGGCCGGAGTCGTAATTTTTCACTCTGCGGAAGACAAAAATATAGAATTCGGCTACCCCTTGGCGCGGATACATGGGAGATACCTTGGGATACCGCAGAGGGCGGCTGGAAGACGAGGTATCTTCCAGGTAGATGTCCATGAGTCTAGTCTGACTGATAGACATGGTCTAGTAAACGTTCATCTACGGAGTATACTGCGGCGACTTGTCTTCACCTACATACGCCTACTTCTACGGAGTGTTGACTGCCTCAGTAGCATGCCAGTTATATCCCCAACCAGATGTCACAGAAGCCCGCTTGGCCAACAAGGTGGACGGGAAAGCGGCGTTAGCTCAAATTTCTAGCAAACCAGGGAAGATATCAATATCGACTGAGCAAACGGAAGTAGCCCGGAGAAGCCACTCGAGAGCCGCTGGTGCTGACTATCTTTGGAGGCGACTAGCAACTAACTAGTAGTGAGTCAGCTAGTTAGTTACTTCAAAGTCCAACCAAGCAGGTCCACGGCTTCGTGGAGCATCACACTCCTACACCCCCCTGCAGATATGTATCTGGACCCTCGAGAGACCGCTCCCTGCTGTGATCGGTGTTGGTGAAAAGGCGCCAACCGCTATGTACAGGGAAGCCTGATAAAAGCCTGGGAAGCGAGTAACAAGGGATGCCAGTAATGTCCGCGCCCCTCTTCCTTCGTCCTCTAGATCTTGACCCTTTCTGTCATGGTGGGAAAGGTAGTTTTTTGTATTATTGGAGGTGCCCACCGTGATACCATGCAGCCATGACGGGAATGGTCAGCGGGGGGAGGAGGGTTCGATAGTTATCCGTCCCTTCTCGTCCCCTCGCGTCGCCCTCCGGTGAATAGTGCTACGGCAAAGAGCATGAATGGTGAGACATATATAACTCAGCTGCAGTCGACAAACGCAGCCCATCCCTGCGTCTTCCATCTGAGTGAGTACAAGACGGGAGGCGCATTGTATCCTGTTGATATGCAGCATCTCGGGCCGCATGCTGCACGAAAAGGGCAAAGCAAGGGAGAAAAAGAGGAAAGGAGCAGAGCAGGCCGCGAGATTCGTTTGTTCACCGTCCCGGGATGGATGGGATGACGGACAGGACTGTTGCAACGGCCTGCGTGTTCCTGTGTTCCCATCCAGGGCAGAGAGCAACGGGTGCTTGCTTCTCGAGTTTCACCCTCCCCGGCCAATAGAACCCACACCCGCCTCTGTTTGGATCTGAGGATGGCAGCGAAAGTCGAGGAGAAAAGGCAGCCTTGCATTCGCACGCAGACGCAGGAGGCAATCAATATGAATCAGACTGCATGGATGGGCGCGAACTGTTACTAATTCACGGCCTGCTGTCTGTTTCTCCTCCCTTCCCGTTGCTTCTTCGTCTCCTTTGTCCGACCTGGTCGATAGAATTAGCTTGATCGTAGGGAGAAAAAAAAAAAAAAAAAAAAACAGACAGGCAGCAAGCTCTCCAGAGCAAGTAGTATAAGAAAACACCCGTCCGTCCCCTCCGCTCAGGGGCCAGGCTTCTTTCTTCCTGCTATAACGCCGGGTTCTTTGCTTAGCTGCAGGCGCTGCTTCCGCTGTCTTGTGCCCTCCTCCGCATCCTATCCTATCCTCCTGTTGCTGCCAGCCAGATATACATGT
>NW_003456424.1:81681-88702 GCF_000151425.1 Trichophyton rubrum CBS 118892 | reverse complement strand
TGCTGCTGCTGCTGCTGCTGCTGCTGCTGCCGCCGAGTGCTGAAGTTTGCTGAGCTGTGTGTCGTCGTCGCGTTAAAGAGCCGCCTGCGTCATCTGCCTTTGGCGCCTGGCGAGCCTTCAAACGTCAACGTCAACTTCAACCTCAACCTCAACTTCAACCGCCAACCTCAGCCTCTCCATCCTCTTCATCCTCTTCAACCACGACCGAGAAAGCTTCCGCCAGGGACTGCATAGCATATACACGAGACAGAAATACCCAAGATCCCCCGGGAGACACTCAAGACACACTCACTCACCACTCCGTCTTCTGTGACCTGGTGCAAGATGTAAGTGGCTTCCAGCCTGGCAAGGTTTCCCAATACTAACCAGGGAGCTGGCAGGCGCATCACGGTCTCCGTTGTCGCGTCGAACGTAGCCGTCAGCTCGGACATTGTCTCTCTCGATGTCGGCGAGGACATGACGCTGGCGGACCTCAAGGCCGTCATACAGAGTGACGTCCAGATCCCCCCTCAGTCGCAGCACCTCTTCCACAATAACCGGCCGTTGACAGACGACTCGAAACCGTTGGGACAGCTGGGCATAAGCGAAGGCGACATGCTGGGTATGCATATACGAGTACCAACCCCGGCGTCCGGACCAGGCCAGGGTAACCCCTCGCGTGCTGGTGCTGGCGCTGCGTCACAGCAAGGGGAAGGGGACTCTTCACGCGGGGGGCAGCCGACCATACCGGACCCAGAGACGATAAGGCTGCACATGTTGGGTGATCCACGGGTCCTGGCGGCAGTCAGACAGCAGAACCCGCAGCTGGCATCTGCCGTAGATGACCCGCGGCGGTTTCGAGAGATAATGATGTCTCATCGACGGGCTGAGGCACAGGCCGAGGCCGCAAAGGAGGCCAGAATAGCCATGCTGAACGCAGACCCGTTCAACCTCGATGCACAGCGGGAGATTGAGGAGATTATCCGTCAGAATGCTGTTACGGAGAACCTACACACGGCCATGGAGCACACTCCAGAAGGTACGTCCTTTTTTATGATTTATATATTACTTTGGCCATATTTACGTGACATGCTAACTTCAGGGGGCTAGCATTTGGACGAGTAACTATGCTGTACATCCCTGTGGAGGTGAATGGGCATAAAGTGAAGGCATTCGTTGACTCCGGTGCCCAGGTCACCATCATGTCACCCGCATGCGCCTCTGCCTGCAATATCATGCGATTAATTGACAGACGATACGGTGGTATTGCAAAGGGTGTAGGTACCGCTGACATCTTGGGGCGTGTCCACTGCGCCGAGATCAAAATCGGGGACATGTTTCTCCCTTGTTCCTTCACGGTGATGGATGGAAAGCACATTGATCTCCTGCTTGGCCTAGACATGCTTAAACGCCACCAGGCTTGTATAGACCTGAAAGAAGGCGTGCTTAAGATCCGGGATGAGACGGTGCCGTTCCTCCATGAAGCCGATATACCCAAGCACCAAGACGAGTTTGAAGACGAGCCAATGGTCAGGGGCTCGGATGGAGCTATTATCGGAGGCAGGACTGGTGCCGTACAGCATCCAGCTGCAGCAGGCGGGACGGCTGCCTTCCCGAGACCTGCACTACCAACTTCTTTATATCGTCCCCCACCAACTGGCCCGTCTCCTGGCCTTTCTCCAGCTCCTGGTCCTGCTCTTGGTCCCCGTCCTGCTCCTGCTCCTTCTGCTGCGACTGCTGCCACTCCTGCTGCTGCGGCTGCTGCTAATGCCCCCCAGCAGCGAGCCTCGCGCTGGCCAGCTGACTCGATTGCCAAAATAACCGATCTAGGATTCACGCGAGACGAAGCGATACAGGCCCTCGACGCAGCGAACGGTAATCTTGACGGTGCAATTGGATATCTTATCTAGGGAGAAATGAAAAAAACAAAAGACCAAACGCAGGCCCCCAGTGCAGTGAGATTCATGATTATGTTGTACTTGGAAATGATCTAAATAAACGCAGTTACGGTCAATGACATGCCATGTTGATGTTTTTATAGGGGAATTGGCGTTCTCAAATTTTCCCCCGTTTAGAACAGACAAGCTACATGATGCTTCGGAAAGTGTTATGAAAAAACAGAAAATATCATTCCAGGCTTGAATAGCATCGTCATCATCATATCATACATGTTAAAACACATGAAAAAAAAAGAGAGAGAGAGAAGAAGACAACAAGAGTGAAGAGTGCTAGGAAAGAAATACTCCTGCAGTGTCCATCAAAAAAGAAAAACGTATCATCATATCGTCATCATGATAGGCCTGTGTCACGTAGTAGAAGTCGACGGGCTGCCCCTGTTATTCCTATCCTCCGCCACAGCATAGTCACCGTCAATCGACAGCAAGCCCATGGCCCATGAAATCGAGCTGCCACGATGGACAGCGGTCCAGCGTCTATCATCGCCGTGGTCTGGAACGACGCCCTCACGACTGCACACGTCGTTGGGGTCAAAGTCAAACACCATGCGCTGGTGCGGCGGGCCTCGACCAGCCTCAGCGGCCTTGATCCAGGAGGTCTCGCAGCCCCGGGCAATGGCGATCGGGGACTTGCTGCCGGTGATAATCGATATGTCACGTAGCATCGCCACCGTCCAGGCTCGCTGCGCCGGATCGACGTACTGTACGGCCGCGAAGAAGAGACAGACGGTGAGCTCGTGCAGCACCCCGGCGATGGTAACATTTAGATTCGAGCTGGCACCCGCAGGCGGGCAAGAAGAAGGGTACGCATAGCTGTTGCTGTTGCTGGTGCTGGCGCTGGCGCTGCTGCTGAAGCGGTGGTCGTAGGGAATCCCAGCAGCCACACGACCGATGTTTTGCGCATACTGGGCTGTCCTCGGGGCGGCCACGACAGCGGCCATGGTTGCAGCGGGAGGCATGGAAGGGTGGAAGCGATGGAGGATAATACGGCCCATATAGTAGAGCCCCCAGATGCAGCCAATAATGTGGGTACGGTACTGCAATGCAGGGCCAAACGGGCTTGTGATCAGAGGTGCGCCATCCGGGGGCAACGGAGCAAAGGCCGGACCCATGGCCTGTTCGAAACGCTCGCAGGCAGCGAGGATGTCTTGCCACTCGGCCTCTGCCTGCGCCGTGCGGGTGTCTAGATCCGTCTCGTCGCTGCTGCTGGCGGTGCTGGGAGACGCCGCTGCCTGCTGTGTCGGCCCAGCGCCCGGCGCAGCTGCGAATCCCGAGAAAAGCTTGACGGGGCCCGCTGGCAGCATCCCGTACATGGGCGGGCTCTTGCCCTGATTTGCTGCTTGTCCTCTAGCTCGTGATGCCGGTCCTGGTGGTGGTCCTGATGCTGGCTTGGGCGGCCCGCCAGGGGCAGTGGCAGGGGGGAACATGCTGGGAGGCGGACGCCATTCATCCCCGTTGCCCTCCATGACCTTGAGCTTGCGCTTCCTGTCCTTGACGCCGAAGGCTGAGATGCGAGCGAGCAGCAGCAGCAGATGGTCCATCGTCCCGTAGGCTGTCTGAATCCTGCCGACCGCCGAGCGTGGAGGAGTCTGTGCCCATTTTTCGTACGGGAGCCTGCAGCCGTTAGTTTAGGACGTTGCCCTGGTGGGTAACTGGAATAGTAGAATAGTAGAATACATACAGTAAGGGGTTGCCGCTGATGAGGCTCTGGAAGAGATCCTGCTTGCAATAGTGCCAGTAGAGGTCCGTCCGGATGCGATGATCCTCGATATCCTTCACCGTGAGCGGCTGATCAAACGCGGGCTCAGCGGGCAGCGCATCATAGTTGGCGTCTCTGCCCATGATCGCACTGACAAGATCGACGTCGATCTCCCGCTCGATCGGCGCATAGATGTCGTTCTCGAAGAAGGTGTCCAGCCTGAAATCGCCCGCTCGAGTCCACGACTTCTCGCCGGCCACGGATTTCTGCTTCCTCGCCCGCGCTCTCATCGCTCGGATGCGTCTGGTCGTGCTGGCAAAGTCGATCTCCCGGATCAGCTGCGATGCTCCCGCGACATGGCTGCACCACTTCGAGTGCTCGGCGGCGAGGACCTCGAAGAAGCCGAGCAGCAAGGTCGCTGCGAGAGTCGGGATCTGCTTCCTCCTGTGCGGCAGGCCGACGGCCTTGCTGATGCGCCGCAGGGCAAAGTGGTAGTGTCTGAAGGCGGCCGTCGAGGACTGGCCGGTGGTGTAGGCGAGGTGAACGCTGCTCAGGGCCAGGATGGAGTGCAGCAGGCCGTGGTTCTCGAGCGCCAGGGTCGGCAGGGTATAGGTGAACAGGCTCTGCTGCTCGGTCGGCAGGAGAGAGAAGCTGAGCAAAGGGGCGATACTGTGCTTGCGCTCGAAGATGGATATGATGGTCCCGATGGAGCCTATGAAGTGGGAGAATAGTTTGGCGACCTCAGGGTCGATAAGGGGCGAAGTTAAGGGAGACGGGCGGTACGTGGCCAATAAATTATCATAATTCATATAACTCGCAAAGGGCGGATTAGATACTGCGAGAGCAGAGGAAGGGTAGTAGAGGCTGCCTTTGCCTGGCACTGCATGGCAGGCAGCAGCAGAGGGAGCAGAGGGAGCAGAAAACTGGTCTCCCAGCTCCTCGTCTGACTCGACATCATAATAGTCATCACTCTCTTCTCCAACATCGTGCATCACCAGGCTATGCTGCTGGCGGCATTGATTGGGGGCATCATTAGCATCAGGGGCAGGGGGAAACAGCAGGGCCTCCTTTGACTCCAACTTGGGCACCAGTGTAGCAGAAGAAGCAGAGTAGGTAGCAGTAGTGTAAGTGGTAGCAGCAGTAGTAGAAGTAGAAGTAGTAGTAGAAACATGATCATGCCGAACATCTGGACGTAGAAACCTTTTAGTCAGTGCTACATTACTATGAATCGGTATGTGCCCATACATTCGGGTGTTGGCGAGACTATCGACGAAGGAGGATTGAATCCCTATCCTGTTAGTTTAGTTGGTCTTCTATGCGCTCAAAGAGAATGAGAGAAAGATAGGGGGAGAGCATACTTGGAGTGAGAGCTGGGCCTGGTATACCGCCGCCGCTTCATAGGGCTGCAGCTGGGATGCGTCTTCCCAAGCAGTGGTGTCCTCGTATGCATACTCCTGATGCGGATAGGGGGCTTCAGAGGACGGATAGCTAGCGGCGGAGGAGGAGGAGGTAGAAGTGACGTAGTGCTGAGCCGAGCCGGCCGCTGCAGTAGACACGGCAGCGGCAGCAGAGGAAGTTGGTATGTACGAGCCGTCACTGTACGAGACCGAGTCCCAGGTATACGGCGGCTGGTCCGGGTTGATGGCGGAATGGTGCTGCGTCGAGGCAGCGTAGGGGTCTGCAGCAGACGAATAGGCCTGATGATGCCGGGACAGCTCGTCCGGGTGAGCGTGGTGATAGGACGGGCGAGGAGCGATGGGCAGCAGGGCGGGCCGGGAGGCAGAGGCGGCCTCGATGTGCTGCTGCATGGAATGGCCAAAGGCGCCGGCCATGATGGGCATGCCGGGCATGCCTCCCATGCCCTGGATCTGGCGGATGGGCCCGAGATGGGGGATGGGGCCGACGGGATGCCGGAAGACGACTCGCTGGCCGTAGCCCTCGCACTCTCGCTTGGATTTGATGCAATTGTTGCACCGGGGCTTCTCTTCGCCGCACTTGATGCGTCTCTTGCGGCAGGCTAGCAGCTGTCAGTAGATGTAAGATACAAAATGTTGAATATATAAAGGCAGACTCACTGAGACAGCCGGTCTTTGTCCGCTTGCGAGGCCCCTTGGCCTTCTGAGCAGCGTCCTTGGAGGACTTTTCCTCTGCCGATTGCGGCGGACTGTCCATTCCCTTGAGACAGGCCTGGTCCATATCCATGTTGCTTGTTTGTTTGTATGTATATATATATAAGGTGTATGCGGGTGCGGGTTGAGTATGTACGGGGTGTGTGTGTGTGTGTATGGTCAGGAGGAGAGGACGGCAGCAGACGCAGGTCGGATGCGAGGCAAAGCAGACGAACGCTGGAGAATGCAGAGACACCGGGCTAGTTATAGCAGGATGGAAACAGTCATGGCGACGCAAAGAGGGCCTGGGAGGTATCAACAACGGAGAGCCGACGGCATAGATAGATGTATATAGGGCACCGGCCGGCGGGGGGAAAGGCAGGGAGATATATATAGCAGCCCCGTAAGTAAGGTAGAGATGCTATCACCAACGAACAAGCTTGATAGACCGTCGCAGGGAGCAAAAGAAAAGAAAAGCAAAGAAAGGGCCTATCTTGGCAGGCTAGCCAGCGAGTTTTAAAAGGATAAGTCAAAGTAGAAGAGGAGCTCAGAGAGGGCAGAGGCAGAGAGGCAGAGAGGGCAGCGGAAGGCCCATGAAACGCCCAGGCAGGGAAGAAAGAGAAAAGACAGGAAGAAGCAAATATAAAGCAAAAGCCAAAAAGGACTTGACGGCGAGGAAGAAGCAAAGAAGCAGAGGCAGCGGAGGCAAGGCTAGCTCGCTGGATTATTAGCTGGCCTGGCCTGTCACTGGCCGGGCAGCGGTCGAGATGGATGCTGGAGATGGAGCTGCACGCAGACGATATGCCTTCAACGTGGGCTTCCCATGGGGGGGAAGATCCGCCCCGGACAAGGATTTTTTCTTCTTCTTCTTCTTCGTCTTCTTCTTCTTCGTCTTGCCGCTGCTACTTAACGACTTCTTGCTGCCATCGTCGGCCTTGAACCGAGAAAAGGGGCCCAACGGGGGAGAGGCGAAAAGTAGAGACGACAGTCCGGAGAGACAGAAAGGGAAAAAGCAACGAGAGAAGAAGAGGAAGACGAGGAAGAAGATGAAAAAGAAGAAGAACAAGAAGAAGAAGAAGAAAAAGAGCCAGAGAGGGACCCCCTGTTCTGGGGATGCTGGAGAGCCGATAAGGGGAAGAAGCAAAGAGAGGGTATGACAGAGCACGCGAGAAGGCAAAACCTGAAGAAGCAGACGAAGTCGCAGACGCAGACCTTGCCTTGACCTGCATGGACCAAGAGACAGACAGACAGACAGACAGACAGAGAGAAGAGAGGCAAGG
>NW_003456424.1:37651-76445 GCF_000151425.1 Trichophyton rubrum CBS 118892 | reverse complement strand
CCAGCCTCAAAAAAAAGGGCTCGAACTGGGCAGAGCAAACAGTCTTTTTGGACAGGTTTATTCGACTTATCCTTCTTAATATTCTTAATTTTAACTAATATTGCAAGTTAATATGCTTTGATCAGATTCTTGTCGTCCTTTTTTTTTCAAATCCTTCCCCTTCATGTAACTAGTTATCCCCTCCCCCTTTTCTTTCCTTTTTTCACTTTTATGAGTGATTTCCCGTACCCTCGGGTAAAGATGAGAAAAGCATCTGATAGTTAAATAATAATAACACTAACCTAGCTTGATTCTTGCCCTTAGTCCTTCTAGCAGCGTTGTTATTAAAGGGCGTCCCCTTGTCTCCTTGCTCTGACTCCTCTAGAGCCTCAATCTCATCGCCCAACTTTCATTTACACTCGCTCTGCTAGGGTTCCTTCTTCTAAGTATGAAATTAGTCAATTACGCCTTTTTTTTTTTTAACCTTGTTTTCTGCTAGTTAGCTGCTTGCGTCTTGCGTCCTGAGGCATAGACGAGACGAGATGAGATACGTCAGGAGTGCCAGCTATATAACCATCCAGATAATAAACAATACTAACAATACCTGCCATGTCACCTCCATATCAGGTGTACAGAGTAGGTACTCTCTCTCCTTTCTCTCTTTAGTTGATGCCTCGCCCCCCTCCGCCCTCTGCAGCAAAAGTCGCCCTCGAATTATACATCTGACATATACATGCACTGCACATATGCCCGCCCGCTGCTCTACCACATGTCATGTCCACGCTGCGCAAGAGCATGCGGATGCAGGGGGGCGCTCTCTCTTCTTCTCCCCCCTGTCTTTCTTCTCTTTGTTTTTCCTCTTTTCTCCGCCTCCGTCCACATGGCCAGCTAGGCAAATCCCCATCCATGGAGTCAACTCCTTGTGTAACGCAACCGCCGAAACAATACGAGCTCTCTTCTCTGGCTGGCTGTACCCGATAGGCTCATCCTAGAGCTAGGTAGGTTTGCTGTGTGTTGGTGATGTGCTGTGCTATGCAATGCTATTATGCCATGCAGTGTGTCTCGGTCTTCATCTGGAGAAAACAAAAATAGGAAACACATGGAGCTGTGCATGCCTCCCCCCCCCCCCTCCAAATGCAGAAGATAGATACGCCCTGTCGGAGAGGAGAAAAGACGCCTCAGCTCAGGGCATGACATGTTAACTAGCCAGTTGGGTTAGTTTATCTAGTTAGTAGATGGCTCGCTCGCCCACCTGCTTTCTTGCCTGCTTGCTTGCAATCCCAACAAAGCCAAACCAGCCCATTCTTTTTTTACTGTCTCTCTTTTTCTTCTTTTCTTTTACCGCCGCCGAGGATATGCCGGAAGTTTCCCTTGGGCTTCCGATCAAGGTTGTCGAGGTTGTTGGTTAGTCCCTCCTCTCCTCTCTGTCTGGCTGCAGCGTGGCAGAGTCAAGATAGTTAAAACAGGGGGCACTGCATAACTTGATAAACTAGTTGACTAGTTAGTTAGACATCTATCACATCACGGCTCTCTCTCTCTCATTCTCAACTCTTCACCTTCTTGTGATACTGCGGTGAAACGCAATCACATCCCTGATTGATGATTACATCGAACCAGGGAGAGTACGTAGTTACGTTACCTGCCGACCTCCGTCTCGGAACATTCCCCAACAGGTACGAGGACAGCACAGGAAAAGAAACAGTGTCCCGGTTCGTGCTCAGATCAAGGCCGAAAATTCGATGATTCTTCAACAATGAGAGTGAGATGTCAACCTGTGCATGTCATTCGTTAACGAGTTTTGCTCGGTATAAATAGAAACATCGGAAAAATAGTTCATCTGCAGGGGGGGTCTCGTCGCATGGCCTTTTCTCCTTTCTTTTCTCTCTCTCTCTCTCCCTCTCTCTTTTCCTTCTGCTAACATAATGCTTTATCCCTGTTCCCATCTCGTAAGATATTTATCTTCAAGAACGCTCGTGCGCCGATAGAGGGAGGGGTTGGGATGCATTGGAAAAAGACAGACATCCAGGCCGACAAGTTGCTCATTCTCACACGGTTTTGTCCGAATCAACACCCATGGTCCTGCACGGCCCTGCTGACAGTGTATGTACGTACAGCATATTCCATTCACATCGATATACGGAGTAGGTCACTCGTTCAATATTAAAGCAACTGGCGGATAACCATCCTGTCCTGCCTGGCCTGTGCTGCCCCCCCGTTTCCAGTCAAGGGTTCTCCGTACCACATTTGTATAAGCGAGGGAACGAGGCAAACCTCCGCACGATGCGCGATTGCATATAGTTAACTATAACTTATCCATACATGCGGTGCGGGCCTCTTCATCCACATCAGCTGGAAAATCTGGAAATAGCCGCATGGCATGGGAGGGGTTTTTTTTTTTTCTTCTCTTCCCTCGGTCCCTCTTTTGTCTGCTTCTTTTCTTTTGCCTGGTCTCCGTGCTCCGTGTGCTGTTAACTTGCATGATTGCTTTGCCTCTCGGTTCAAGTTCGATGGGGAGTTCACAATCGGTCTTTCTGCCTATTGGATGGCTGTAGGGACAACAGGCAACGCAGGAGGGCGATGCCCGAGCTAGCTAACCTTTGCTTTTGGCTCTCTGCTTTGCCCTTCTCTGGTTTAGTTTGTCCACCAGCTTGCCAACTAATTTGAACTAGTTCGCTCACTCGCTCAACTTAACGGTGGAGCTAAACCGTCCAAGAGCTTTGGCTCAACGCTGTCTATCGATAGTCGATGGATAAAAATGCTGCATCGATGCATGGCCATCTCGACTTCGCTCCTCGACTCCCTGAAGGCAGCCAAAATCCCATAGCACTGAGACCGTCCTGGTTTGGACCTTTTTTTAGCAAGCTGGCGAGCAAGGCTGAACCCTATTCCTCGTTCCGTAACCTTTACTGCAATGACATGCACATGGAGGAGGGAAGTCTATCATCTATCATCGGCCTTTTTTCTCTGCATAAATCCAATATGCACCAAAAACAGCGAAAAGGGGGTGTCTGGAAGCGGCCGTGGTAAGGAAGGCTGGAGGTGAAGTTGATATCACGGGACCGGCTATGCACGCAAGGTTGTTTGTTGATTATTGACTCGCCAGGGAGCATACATACGGACCTACCTAGGGAGCTATTCTAGTTCGATGGAGCCACAGGAGCGTCGGACGAGCGAGGTGAAGAAGCAGTCTCACTTGTTGCTTGCAGGGTTGGCTGTCACTCGCTTCTTCTGATTCGAGAAAACAACTAGGGAGCGGAGATGGGGGTTTGCCACTGTGAGCCTTCTTTTTTCACTTCAAATCTCTGCATGGAGGGTGGAAGAGTTAGTTGCTCACCTTCTAGCCTTTTTCTTTTCTTTTCTTTTTTTTTTTTTTATATTTGGCTCTCCATCTCGCTATACATACACTGCCCAGCAAGGGAAAGAAATGTGCAAAAGAAGCCCTCCGAGCCCAGCACCTGAAGATAATGTAAAGTAGGACTCTTCCCTCTTCGTGTTATTGTGCACATACCCATGGTTCTTTGCACGTCGTCGAATCAAACTACTCTCTGCATATTCCCTAAACGGATCAAGCAGGGATAGAGAATCATTAAACAGCACGTTATACCAGGATCTAGATGCGTGTAGCTGACAAGGCCTGGTCCCCCCTTTCGACGAGGATCCTACCTAAACTCTGTTTCTTATTTTCTTTCCTCTTGCTCTTTCTGTACTCTGTGCACTGGTTGATAATTCGCCCGGTAATAATGGTGGAGGAATCTGCATGATCTATTTGCAGCGATCTGGTCAATTTAACAATGGCGGAGGTAAAAATCCATGAGGGACCAGCATGGACATGATCACCTAAATACGTGCATACACGCAGTCAATAATAGATATTGATAGAGGTGTTGATTAGTCTTCGCTTAACATGACGGATGCGCAGGGGTCCATAGTTGCTTGTTTTCCGGCATTGACCAGTAGTTAAAACTGACAACTCCGAGCATCCATTTATTAACACCGCCGTAATTGACTTTGAACCACTACGGGTACGCAGTAAACGGTCGCTTAAGCTTGTCCAGCCCCGCGCGGCTGAATCGTAGTAGTTGTTGGCTGTGCATCTGCCTATTAATAGGAGTCTGCTAGAGAGTTGAAGGAGTTCAAGGGTTGTGTTTCCAGTCATCATTTCACGTTTGCGTTGAGGCGAGGCCTCATGTTGACAGCTGGCATAAACCAATCTCAGTTGTGGTGTGTGCATGCTTGATGCAACCTTAGGTCACCACGGGAAAGGCAATGCAAGATATCCGGACGGCTAGGCCCTCCCTTGTACTGCATAACAGTGATATGATTGCATATCGTAAAGTTTCATGCAGATACACACATGATTCACTGCATATATAGAGGGGATAGTGGTATTCCCTCCAAGGGTCATCCCCTGGAGCTATGAGAGGAAGTGTTCAGTAATCTCCTTTCGAGTTGCTGTGATCGATTGATCATGAACCCAGGTTTGTTTAGTGTAGGTCACTCAAAGCACTCAGTATGCTGAAAATGTGTCATTTCTTAGTGCAAGGAATATGGCTGTCTCCTGACCCTTGTCCGTCTTTGGTCCACCTTTATGTTTTGTTGGTAAAGCAGTTCCATGGGTATGGGCGTACATGACGAGTACTGGGGCAAGACTGTGATGCCTTGCAGCAACAAATATGATAAACCCCAGCTGCTATTGCTATATCACCTAGCTCTTGGCTACATGTCACTCTTGTATGCTTTATATAGTCGGGCAAATATCGATTGTATTTCAGCTTGCGTGGATGGTCCCATGAATCAGGCCATCAAGAGTCAGCTGGAGGTAGTATTTTTTCATCTTAATCTCAGGGATAGGGTATCATCAGCTCATAGAGCAATAAAGTATGTCAATAGATCATTCCAGGCTTCGTGAACCTGATGCTGGGGAGAAGGTCCTTGGAACCTGGGCTGTTTGACATGCTTTATGACCATGCAACCAACATGAGAATCATGGATCGAGACGCAGTCTAAGATAAGAAGGATATTGGCACGAAGTGTCACTATCTATTACAGCTCTCAGTGCTCTAGATCTTCGGTATGTCGTTGTTGACATGCTGTTGTTTTAAAGAAGCGTTGGAATAGACACCGTTTAGGTAGGTGAAGTAGTTATGACGTTATAACCAGTGGGGGTTGAGCAGCCTCTTTTTAACCTCCCGCAAACTTCTCCACGGCATCGAGCATTGAGAAACTCAGCAAGGAGGCAGAGAAACGAAGATAGCCTGACGAAAAGATGGTTAGTTCGGTGCTAGACGACATATCGCATCGGAGATACAATCCACTTACCGACTCGTATGTTCTCGTCTCCCCACATCGAACGAAAAGACCATGGCAGTAAGTCAATTTGATAGGCATTGAAAAGGGACAAGAGCATCTTGTTTTCTGACAACTGCCGTGCGATAGGGGTCAAGAAGAAGCACCAACCAAGTCTACGCTTCCGGAGTACGATGAAAACTGTTACTTGTGTCCTGGAAACAAACGAGCGCAAGGCGACCGAAATCCGCAGTACGATAAGGTCTTTGTCTTTGTTAACGACTATAGCGCTGTTAAGGAGAGCCAGACAGACTATGGGACGGACGATAAAGGTCAGTTTGAAGGCTGTATTTATACCATTGATACCAGTGATGGCTATATAGGATGCATCATGTTGCTAAATAAACCAGTAGCATCCCTATCAACACGGTTTCTCCAAGCCCAGCCAGTCAAGGGCAGATGCTATGTCTTGACATTCTCTGCCAAACACAATCTCACACTTGCAGACCTCGTGCCGCAGGAGATTGTCCCTATCATAGAGGTTTGGACGGATATATACGCACTTCATCTGTCACCAAAATCATGTCTGTACAAATCGGAAGCAATTGCGGGGATTTCAACCGACTCACCAGCAAGGCAAATATCTAGTCCAAAGGATCAATACAGATATATGCAAATATTCGAAAATAAGGGAGCAACAATGGGGTGTTCCAATCCTCATCCGCATGGTCAAATATGGACAACTAGTTCCCTGCCCGAAGAACCGTCAAAGGAGCTCTCGCAGATGTTGAAATACTGCAAGGAGCACAATGGTAGCCATATGCTCGAGGACTATGCCTTGCTCGAGATGGAAAAGAAGGAGCGAATAGTGTTTGAAAATAACACTTTCCTAGTCCTCTGTCCATGGTGGGCCGTATGGCCCTTTGAGACGATGGTCATAAGCAAACGTCATAAAAGGGCATTGATAGACTTGAACCAAGGAGAAAAAGAGCATCTAGCGGAGGCAATTGCTGAATTAACCCGTCGATATGATAATCTCTTCCAAACCCATTTCCCGTATAGTATGGGTATTCACCAGGCCCCGCTGGACGGCACAGAGGAGGAGATTGCCTGCTCATACCTTCACCTTCACTTTTACCCACCGTTACTGAGGAGCGCTACCGTTAAGAAGTTCTTAGTAGGGTCAGCATGCCGGATTCTCTGCTTGCCTGTTCCCAGCCAGGAAGGAGTTAAAGGTTAACATTCACTCTTACTTTAGGTATGAATTGCTTGCAGAACCTCAACGTGACATTACGCCAGAGCAGGCTGCAGCAAGGCTAAGAGACTGCGCGGGAGAGCTGTATAGAAAGAGGCTCTAACGCTTGACCCCAGAATCCTGCCTTCTTGACTGGTATATTAATATATCATTGAAGACTTAATATGTTACCATCGGTTGGAATTCATCCAAAGAGAAAAAAAAATTTTTTTTTGTAGATTCAACTAGCTGGCATTTGAAACCAGAGTTAGAGTACAGCCAACACAAGCCGAGGCGAAAATCAAATGCCGTACTATGTCATGCAAACATTCCATAAGAAAACGCCATTGTCTCTATTAGTTATATCTTTTTCGTCCTTGGTTTCTAAAGATCGGACTTCACAGATTCAGATACCAGCTTCTCTGGGTTAACATCCATGTCAAACTGCAACTGGCTACGATCAAAGGGCTAATAAATCTCCCCTGTGCCTTTGCAGTGCCGAAAATCAGCCATTCACTGACAAAATGGGCCAGTGCAATTCCGTAAGTCCACATGGCAAGGTCGTATACTTGAGGATTAGACACGTAATATGCGGCGTACATGCGAATAACAGAGGATAAGAACGTCCATGTCCCGAATTTGCGTGAGGATAGAGGTGTCACTGGGGCCGCAGAGTAGAGCTGGCCGGTATAGGCAGGACTGGCGAATGCCTGAAAGGTGTTTAGAGACGACACGACCGAGACCTGCAGATGCAATGGAATGTGTTAGCCTGAGTTCGTCTCATTTATACTGCTGTTGTGGGTTGTAGCCTTTGATTGAGTAAGGTCCTTCATACAAAGAGGAGCCACTTGGGCAGGAATCCCGCATGTTGAGGGAGGTAAGCAGCAATTGTGTCCATCTTAGCTAAATGTAAGCCTGAATTGAGTGCTGCTTATACGACCGAGCTCTTCTTCGACCTCTCTTTCACGGAATATAGACTGTTATCAAATCTGCAGCTGGCGTTGGGCAAAGTAGAAAAGGGGGCTGGCTGGTTTGAGTCGCGGGGCCTTGGCGTGTGCAAGTAAATATTCGTTTAACTAACTAGTTAGCTGAGCCTGCCAAAAGTCAACAGAACGCCGCGTCTTCCCAGCTTGACAGCCTCGACAGCATCCTATCCTGCAGACAACACCGGGAGAGAGGGAGCATAGCGCAGAGCGGGCAGCCAACAACATGACCTTGCGTGAGACAATTCATAATTTCCGCGTTGAGCCACCGGCCGGGTGGGCGTCAATTGCGTCTACCTTTGTTGCTGCGGTTGGAGGTCTCTTCCTTGCATCACAGCTATTTGGCGTCTTGCGAGCTTTCTTCAGCATCTTCGTGCTTCCAGGGAAGCCGGTACGATAGTTTCTTTTACCTTCTCGAGCTTATTCTTTGTGCGCAGTGCGCTGACCAATGGTTTTGTACCTATAGCTGCGCTCGTTCGGCCCCAAGGGCAGCTGGGCTCTGGTCACCGGCGCATCTGATGGGATTGGAAAAGAATACGCCCACCAGCTGGCGCGCGCTGGGTTTAATATCCTACTTGTTTCACGGTCAGCCGACAAGCTTGCCGCGGTAGCCGGAGAGATCTGCGAGAAAAATGCCTCCGTCCAAACCAAGACTATGGCTATGGACTTTTCCCATAACGACGATGACGATTACGAGAAGCTAAAGAAAGTTATCAAGGGAATGGACATTTCCATTCTTATCAACAACGTCGGACTCAGCCACTCCATCCCAGTCCCATTCGTTCTTACTGACCCGGAAGAGATGGAGGATATCATCACTATCAACTGCCTTGGTACGCTACGGGTCACTCAGTTGGTTGCGCCAGGCATGATGGAGCGGAAGCGTGGGTTGATTTTGACAATGGGATCCTTCGGTGGCCTTTTCCCAACTCCTCTGCTGGCTACGTACTCGGGAAGCAAGGCATTCCTCCAACAGTGGTCAAGCTCTTTGGGTTCCGAGTTAGAACCTTACGGGATCACTGTTCAACTCACCCAAAGTTACCTCGTCACCTCCGCCATGTCTAAGATCAGAAAAACCAGCATGACTATCCCAAATCCAAGAGATTTTGTCCGTGCTACCCTCGGCCATGTTGGGCGAAGTGGGGGACTCTTCTCCTATGCTTACACCTCCGTTCCATACTGGAGCCACGCCCTGATGGCCTGGAGCATTGTCACCTCCCTTGGGCCTATAAGTAAGACAGTCATAGGCTTTAACAAATCGATGCATGAGACTATTCGTAAGCGAGCTCTTAAAAAGAGGGAGAGGGAATCTGGAAAGAAGGGATTGTGATTTCAAATATCTTCTCCCTCACACTTTGTCCGACGAAACTGGCGTTTGATTTCCTTAAATCCTATCCCTATAATCGCCCCCCATCCTGCGTTGCTTTTACCCTAGGCTGATACACCAACACAAAATATGCATCCCTGAATTTGAGGCCATGCATTGATGTGTGTGATGATAATAATCAGCGTCACCTGGTATCATCATTACCTTGATGAGTTAAAGATAACTGAAACGCCAAACATAATAAAAATCCTGACTACAAATAATCTCGCTTCCCTAAAGGATAGCCGTCCATATATGTACGCTCGTTTCTGTGCTCCGTAGCACGAAAACTGCTCCAAGGAAGCGATTCTTCACGACCAACGCTGATGTTGACCTTGCCCAGTAAACAACCCCTGATCGCTTGATCGCTGACAAGGAGACAAACTTCGCACTACTACACCGCTAATCCATGTCTCCGGTGTCAGCATGCAATAATAATAATAATACAGCAGGTAGTTCTGTTCCTTCGCAGCTGCATGGCCTGCAATTAATACGATAGAAAACGAAACATTGAGGGTTCCCAAGTGTTACGGGTAGAATCCGAGCTCGGAAGAATCTCTCGATTTGGGATGCCTGTCCATTCCCGTCAGACATACTCACTATTAGATTCGTATGGCATCCTGCTTATGCACGAAGGACCCTTGTTTTGGGACGAACAGGGCGGGTATTGAATCTCCCAGATTCGGGACTACCCGTTCTCCCCGTGGTGCACGTATTCGATAGTTACCGGG
The DNA here is from genome assembly GCF_000151425.1 of Trichophyton rubrum CBS 118892. Classification (NCBI taxonomy): domain Eukaryota; kingdom Fungi; phylum Ascomycota; class Eurotiomycetes; order Onygenales; family Arthrodermataceae; genus Trichophyton; species Trichophyton rubrum. Next base: position 66,866 of record NW_003456424.1, on the reverse strand, counting down.
AACACATCGAGACCCTGCTATGGCAGGGACTGCAAGGCAAATCACTCTGAAGGGGTCGACAACCCACGCTGGCTAACTATAGCTGAAAACCTTTTATTGCATATCTCCATGCTAGCACGTAGGCGTCACGTAGGACATGAGGTATGAATATTGGGAGCTCTTCACATCTTTCTTAGTTACCAGGCCTGATCCTGTTGTTCGAAATACGTGGAGCATTCCTATATCCACTCTCCGTTTAATTGGTGACGCTGCAAGGGGGTCACGATGCCTCCCAATGGGCTGGTATAGGGAGTGATATGTATATATATTATATATTTGCTGTAAGGGACTCTCACTGAACCGATTCGGTTGAATAGCTTTGATCAAGTTCAGCAATCCTCTTTCTGCTCTTGCTGAGGACGAGATTTCCAGTAATATAAGGTCAGGAAGACTACCAACTCAGAAAACTCACTCCATTGGCCATTGGGCGCGCCCCATATAGAGCCATAATTATTAGTATTGATGCAAGTACATGTTTTCGTGATAGTTGTGGCGGATAATCCTTCATTTTCAGGAGTGCATGTTACATTACAATGGCTGCTCCACCTTGACCTGCAACCAATGCCGTGAGGTGAGACGAACTTGGACTGCTTTTTGGCAGGTAGACTGAGGTCGGCCATGTCGACAGATCGTAGCGTTCTCTCTAAGGGAGTTTTGACCGTGTACAAATTCTTTGCCGTTTGTTCAACTGGACGCCCCTGTAGTGATTATTAGAAACCTGTCTCGGCCCTGTGCCTCGTCAATAATATCATTCAGAATATGTTTAAAAACTGTGTTATGCGAGTGCTGAGTTTCTTCGAACCCTGTGTATAAATATTTCCAATATACAATGGGTTGCATGCATCACACATTCAGCCGTGAAGAGGTGATCTGATCCACCAACTTCGTGCTTTGCGTCAGCTCCTGCGTTAGCTTGCTTCGAATATATAGTTTGTCATGCAGAGCAGTCGTAGCCCTTGTCGGGATCGGATATAGATATGTTTCCGTACACCATACGAATAAGATAATGTAGGCTAAACACGGAATATTCTCTAGTCATGATAGCTCTGATGGCTGCAGGAGAATGCAGCTAGTATCAAGGCCCGCTGAAGATCCTATATTCGGCGATTTAGTGGACAGCGGCCCGTGATTCCTTCCCCTTTGATCCAAGCTAGCGGGGAAAGGGAAGGTAACTGAACGACCCAAGTCCATGTCACTGGGAGATTCGAATAATGGCAGTAATAATGTTTCGACGGGGTTAAATCGAGGAAATGGGTATTCACGATTCCGAGCTGCCCTGACTGAATACGTGGAGCGTTATAACGGGTGCGTTCAGGTTCCACTTCGTCGTCAGTCCTTACCTTTCGCTAGGGTATTTCAGCCATGCATCAATCCAAGACTAGCTAACCCAGGTATATATTCATCTGGGGCAGTTTTTGAAGCTCATCCTTCTATCCAGCTATAGCCTGCAGTACCAATAATCATGCACTAAGGTAAACACAGCCTTGGGGTGATAATTAGAGGTCTGTTCGCAAGAAACAGATCGATCTTTGCATCAACTTCGTAGGCGGGTGGCCTAGGGACCCACCGCTGTACGTGTGATATTCCCACCCTTCCCATGAGTGGGAAACATGATTTCTTGCTTATGTTGGCCCGTAGTGGATATCCACGTTCAGGCATGCATCAAGGTATCGACACCTTCCGTAGCAAGCCTGACAGCCTATGTGAAGGCTAGTCTGAGGGCCGGTACTCGGTCAAAAGAACTCTATTATGTGTCAGTGAATTTCCAACGATATAGAGACCAACCCAATTATTTGAAATGGTCATAAGATACATAACCAATGACTGGATCTACCCGGGCATCGGCTTTGCCGCAACTTAGGCTGAGCAAGGATTTGATATTATCAATACCAGTCAGCAGGAAAGTGACTCCGTGGCCTAACATTAAATTCCACCCCTCGTGACAATTTGACAAGACGGTAATATCAATGACGGGCAGAACTTTCTCCTATATTTTGAGTCGCCTTAGCCTTCCACAAGCAAACTATCATTTCCCTGAACTTTCCGACATAGCTCGTGGATCGATTATATCGAGAAAGCCCACTGAAAATAATTTTTCTTCCTTCAAGTAAACTTTCAGAAAGAGTCTCATATGGTCAGAATGAAGTAATAATGGCTCCAAGTTTCTCAATAATTGTCTGTTGTTCATGGCTGACGGCAAAATTTCACAGTGATCCTCATTTCGGTACCACAGCCTTGGATAACGCACATTTGGAAATTATAACCTTTCAGGGACGGGAGTATCAGAAATATGCACAGGACAACCAGATATACTTCGCTCCTATTGACGACGTGCGTAGTGCTGTCTGCTCCAACCCTTACCAGCCAAAACATCGCTCATTCACTATTAGGAAGAGATCGAGAGGTTAGAGTTGGAACAGCAGGTTTTCAGCAAGGTGTTCGATGATAGGATTATATTCCCGCCAATCCAGCAGCTGGATAAAGTGCTCGACTGCGGATACGGATCGGGTACTTGGGCCGTGGAGGTTGCTGAGCAATATCCAGACTGCGAAGTGAGCCATACCATCCGAAATTTGGGAAAGGATCACCACTAAAAGAAGGGGCGTCATGAAGGTCATAGGGATCGATGTATCTCCACATATGAAGCCTGATGATACACCGGATAACCTTTGGTTGCAGGTAATGTTCCCCATCTTTAAGAAGCTTGCCACTCAACATTGTATATCAACCGTGGACTGACTAGGTTGACGATTTGAACCGCACTTTCACTTTTCGTTCAAACCAATTTGATTTGGTTCACTCGCGCCTGATTGCTTCCGGTCTCGATAAGGAAAGATGGCCACGCTATCTCCGTGATATTTCAAGGTGAGTAGATGAATGTCCTGGGAGGGTATAAACGGCAGGAACTTCCACAACATAGTTCCGGTTTGTGCTGAATGGAATACCATATAACATTAGATGTTTAAAACGAGGTGGTTGGGCACAGATGGTTGAAGTATATTTTAACGTCCAGTCGGACAACGGAGCATTGACTGAAAGCCACTGCCTGAGAAAATGGAGCACAAGTTATATTGCCGCTTTAGAAGGCGTCAAAGACCTTCGAAGTGGAATGAAACTTGCTGGTCTTATGGCTTCAGCTGGCCTTGTTGATATTGAATCGAAAATGATACCTCTGCCCCTATCTGGATGGTCAACGGGTAAGACCCATAAGATTCCGCAGTCACATTGACTATTAACTGGTCAACGGCATCCAGCTAACTTATAACCAGATCCGAGGATGAAGGCTATCGGTGAGGCGAACCGAAAGAATGTTCATCTTCTCCTGGAATCACTTGGGCTATATCCGTTTATGCACCTGCTTGACATGCCTGAGGTTGAGTTCCAAGAACTTTTAACAGGTGCTAGGCAAGAAGCAGATGACCCCTCACTGAAGGCATATATTCCTCTGTAAGTAACCTCTATCGGCTAGGTTGATATTTTTGAATCTGACGTTGCAGATATGTTTGCATCGGGCGGAAACCGTGACCTATAACGTTCCATCCAGGGGTAGAGTCTGTCAGAGATGTTCTGACTATTTGTTCTGATAGCCCTGTAGTTATTCCACGTCGAGATTGAAAGATATTATCTCCCAAGAACACGAAAGGAGAAACAAATATCATTTGGAGTGTTTTAAACACGTTCTTACGAGATATTTGATGATTTCTCATGGTTTCTCACAGGTCCCAGGCTCAGGACCTAAAAGCTGGACTTGAGCTTAGTTATACATCATCGGTAAGCCGAGGATAGCCAAAACTTCGTTGACTCGTTTGATATTTGGGTCGTCGATGGTTGTTCCACAACGTCAGAGACACAGTTTCGTGTGTTGAGATGAACACTATGGCCGCACAATGTGGCGATGTGCTGGAATTGCGGTCGGGATGCGCTGGTAATGAGATAGCACCGAAGCCAGGTCAAGATTTCATCTTTTCCTTTGGCAAATGAGCGTCGATGAAACGAATATCATTCGAGGCTTCATCATGTCTGGATTGTCCGGAGAAACATGGTAGGCTGAATAGGAGTTGTTAGGTAGGTGGGTTTGGATGGATGAACTGGTCACCCCCACGACTCAATCGGTTCGACAACGAAGGAAGCGGTTCTCGAAACAGGCGCTTGTAAAGCGTTCACAAAATCAAATTCTGAGTCTTGCAGTCAGATCTCTGCTGTTAGAAAAACCAGGCTGCTGACAGTAATGGATGCTGGAAGGGGCTCAAGATCAAGCAAAATAGGAGTGTGTCAAGCAAGGTGGTGGGCTGGCAGACGTCCAGTCTGCTCAACACCACAACCTCAACACGATATGACGCCTTAGTTATCAGCTCGGATTGCAGCAGGGCAGCTTAAGAGCTGCGATGATTGACGGGAAAGGAGGCTGAGGTCTTGATGCACCGGCTTCGCCTGCGTGTTGGAAGTGAGATGTAGCCTCCCAAGGTTCTGGGACGCATTATACTTTGGACAGCGTACCTAGTTAGCTGGCGCTAGGTGAGTATCAAACTTCGGGATTAACAATTATTTTGGCTTATTTATGCTAATTATGTTTATTTACTGGTTGATGAATAGCAACATAGGACGATATTGCCTTCTCTCTTATTCGTCTGACAGCCTTCGCTACCTAAACTGAGCTATGGAAACCTCCATTTATTGACACCTCTCCTAACCTCGCTGTCACTAGCACCACCTTCTGCTCTAGTTGGTCTCTGCCTCGCATTCTATCCATGTTCTTTTTATGATGTGCATCAATCGACTAGCTCTTCCGTGACGATCCTTTAGTCTTGGAACCTTGGGCCGAAAGAGTACGGAGTAAAATAGCTAACGAGGAGGGCTTCCAAGAGCTGGCAGCTAACGAGCTAATACCCCCGTCAATTACTTCCACACAACGGTTGACAGCTTTGATCTAGATGGCCCTTCAAGGCTTTCGATTCAAGGCGAGCGAATGAAGGGCTTTTGTCTGATGATAGATCTGGCTATCAATCTTGCCTTGGATTCCTTGTAGATAGGCCACATAAATGATCTATAGCTGTCCCCCGTCTGTTAAGATATCGAGCAGTGGGCCAGCAGAACGCTATGATCAAGGTGGATCGCTGTTACCGAGCCGTTAACTAACGAATGACAGAGAAGGACCTGCATGCGATAAAATTTCCGTCGCTTGGGCCCGAAGTTCACGCCGGCGCTGGCATCAAATGCAGCCACAGCGCAGAAAGCTTCCCCTTCGGCGTTTGTGTGCGTGTTTTTCCCTTATTCCTTCTGTCTGAATCGCCATGGCTTCGAAATACGATGATAAGATGCATGTAGCTGGTGCCAAAACAACGGTTCGCGGCGCTTGTTAGGAACCGCGGTCGCTTAGGAATAGTGGGGTCACGCGAAGCTTGGCTGTGTTCAGCGCGTAGCACACGCATAGTCTTGCCTGCTCGGGTAAGAAGGGCACGTGAGATGGATAATCGTGCTAAATATTACATAATCGTCAAACCTTCTGTCTTTGGAACCGTTGGCTGGATCTCGGCTTACTTGCCTAAAGTAGCTTGCTCTCTCTCTCTCTTTTTTTCTTCCATCCAAGCTTTTTTTTTAAATCTTCATCGCGATATCAAGAAGCTCACTTCAAGCTGCGCGGGAAGAGAGTAAGAAGACCACGCGCGGTCTGTTCTGTGATACGGACACAATGCCTTCAACATATAAGAGGGATAAGCCCTGGGATACGGACGATATTGACAAGTGGAAGGTACCTATTGCGCTCCCACCGTTTACATGCGACCTCTTTACTAATGCAGCCCTTTGGTACGAATAGATTGAAGAATTCAAACCCTCCGATAATGTCGGCGGCACATTCGCAGAAGAATCCTCTTTCGTCAGCCTGTTCCCAAAGTATCGAGAAATATACCTCCGAGAAGTATGGCCGTTGGTAACCAAGGCGCTGGAGAAGAGCTGTATAACCTGCACTCTTGATCTTGTAGAGGGTAGCATGACCGTCAAGACCACCCGAAAGACATTTGACCCTGCTGCTATTTTGAAAGCAAGAGATCTTATCAAACTCCTGGCGAGAAGTGTTCCAGCGCCACAAGTAAGAAAACCTGCAAACCTATATACGCTGTATTATCTAAGGTGATAACTAAACCATCATGCATGTAGGCATTGAAAATTCTCGAGGATGACGTTGCATGCGACATCATCAAGATTCGTAACCTAGTCCGGAACAAGGAGAGATTCGTTAAACGGAGACAGCGCATTCTGGGTCCTTCCGGATCAACGCTGAAAGCCCTCGAGCTACTTACGGGTACATATCTACTCGTCCAGGGAAACACAGTTGCTGCAATGGGTCCCTTCAAGGGTTTGAAGGAAGTCCGTCGAATTGTCGAAGATTGCATGAACAACATCCACCCCATATACCATATCAAGGAATTAATGATCAAACGCGAGCTCGCCAAGGATCCTCAACTGGCGCAGGAATCGTGGGACAGGTTCCTTCCGCAACTCAAGAAACGGACCCTCAGCAAGAGACGAAAACCATTCAAAGTTACAGATAAATCTAAGAAAGTTTACACGCCGTTCCCACCAGCTCAGGAGAAGAGTAAGGTTGATCTGCAGATTGAGAGTGGTGAATATTTCCTTAGTAAACAGGCCAAGGAAAGAGCTCGAAAGGAGGAGATTATGGAGAAACAGAGGGAAAAGAGGGCAGAGAAGATGAAGGAGCAGGAGAAAGATTTCATACCGCCAAAGGAGGATACAGGGGAGAAGAAAAAGAAGAAGCGGAAACGGCTTGAGGAGGGTGAAGAGAAGAAGGTTGATGACGTGGAGACGGAAGTAAAGGATAAGAAACGCTCAAAAAAGGAGAAAGCATGATTTTAAATGATAATCGAAGTCCTTTGCTTCGGTATTGTTTCTAATTGGAGTTTGAGGCGTTTATTTTGCATCCTACGGTATAAACTTCTTTGATGTACTTTGATTTAGCAGCTTTGTTCATCATGAATGACCAAGAATTCAGCCAATATCAGATCCTACTGTTCCTTTCAAGACATGGCTATTATCATCACAGCGGTTAAGGTCATCTCCCAATAACTTCGGCAGTGAGTTGACTCCTGGTGAGCTCACTCCTTTATCCCTATAGCCAGGACAGCATTTATTTAGATAGACAAAGTTCCGGGGGCCGCGGAGGGACTCGTCGCCTGCTTGATTATTTTGCCATGCGTCCATAAATGGAGGTGCAGGCATTATTTATGTTTAGCCTCTGGTCCTCTCAAATCAGAGCAAGCCGGATTCGGCATTACGCGAGCCGAAAAGCGTTGTGAACTCTTCATAAGTCATAAAATCCATCACTCCTCGTTCCCTATTGCACTTAGAGAGTGAGCAAGCTTCAGTAGCACTACACTCTCTGTAGCAGCGAAGTAGTTGAGACTAGTTTCAAGGTTAGCTGATGCATCGAACGTTACAGTGGAAATTGAATAGTCTTACCTGTCCATCAGAATTCGTAGATGCCGGCTGAAATGATCCTCGTATCGCTTGAGGGTGTCCTCTAGTTTTGCAAGCCTTAAGGGATCATAAGTTTTGGATGAATCTATTGACCCAGACAAATCTGGATCCGCCGAGGCCAAGCTGCGAGTCAATGAGGACGCAGACCAGGATGCGAACATTGTGCAACATGTCATGAGTTTGGAGTGAATCTAGAACAGTTGTAAATTAGCATTTAGTATTGGTTATGCTGTAGGTGCCTATTATTTTACCTTTAGAAGCTTCCCCTGAGTAAGCATGCACTCCTTTAAACAAGTATCAAGAAAGTCGACATGGTCTTGCATCAATTCATCCACAGTTCTGTTGACTTGTTTCGTCCCATTTACTGTCACTTCAGTCGCCTCAGTGCCATCACCATTAACTCTGTTCATCAATATTTGCCAATTGGGCTCCATCACTTCTACAGTGCAAAAGTAGAGAAGCTGCTGTACAAAGACAAGCATCTTGGCACGAAGTGTCCATGCCCTCCTTTTCCAGAGTTCAACTTTGCGGTCTGAGGATTTGTGTTTCCAGCTGGTAGATTTACTATGCTCTTGCCATGAGTTAACAAGTAACGTCTCAAGGTGTCTCAGGGATAGAAGGTGTCGGAAAACAAGTTGATACCGGAGAACGGTTTTTCGACTGATCACTAACGAAAGAGGAAACGGGACGAGATAGTCGAGTTCGAGGGCGTCGAATCCAATGATGTCCTTCTCGTTCTCGGATGATTGAGGGGCCGGAGTTTGGTACTTTTCTATGCCCCCATCAGGGTTATCCTGGTCAATTCCAGATACACTCACAACACGCATCAACCATTTTGTCAAGCCCATTTGATTCATTCTGACTTTCACATCCTCTTTGAATGGGTCCTGAGCAGCAATGCTTCCCGGCTGTCGCAGTACTATATCAAGAAGGGACTGAAGCTTCCCTTCGTTAACATGTTTCGCAGGTTTCCGAAGCTCAGAGGCACCAAGTTCAAGAAAATAAGAGAAGAAATCAGAACGATCCAGGAAGAAATAATGTTTCAGGGAGCGGAAACGGGTTGTTAGAGAGTTCTTCGTTAATAGAAGATGCAAAAGTGATGCGTTTGCATGCGCATATGCTCCATTTATATTATCGAGGAATCGTGGGTCGTCAAATGTTTTGGGAACATCCTTTACTTCCTTGCTGATATCAACACCACCACATTCTCTGACAACATTCAGGTATTTGCCAGCCAACAAAACTTTATCCCTAACAGCATCCAGCTGAGGAGGGACCTCATGATCACGAATAGTGTATCGCTTTTCCCAGTACTCATCGGTATAATCCTCTTCAAGCTTATCACGCTTGATACCCTTTTGCTCCTTGACAAGAAATTCAGCGTGAGGATCTCTTATCCCACCGTGGTGCAACCACTCATTCAACATGGCCATATATGGCCGACTGGCTTCTCGTAGCAATGTTTGAAGTAATACACCGGTAGCCGGATCCCCTGAGAACGTAGCCAGGCGTTGACTAATGAGACCGAGCACGTTACCGCCTTTGCAAAGTTTCTTAGACATGCTTCCCGGAGCCAGTTCCCCTCCCTCACGAAGCTGTTCTAGGATATTATCAACATCATCAAAATCGTCAATTGACTCATCTGGATCTTGGGCCAATAGCGAATTCTTCTTCAACAGTTCCTGTCCGAGAGAGTACAGCTGGGCAAGCGTCTGGCTGGTAGGCATTGTATGGAGGTGCATGACATGCAGTGTGAAGTTCGGGTTATTGATATATTGAGTCTCTAACTGAGCCACCATAATCAAATAATCCTTGAGAAGTTGCCGTATTGCTGCGCATAGCGCATGGTTGACAGCACCGAATTCCGATCTGCTTTGCACTTCTACAAATGCTTCCATTGCGCTGTAGTGTGTAGCCATTTTCAACATTGCAATTGTCAGGTCTCTCAAGCTTGGATCAAGTCCTGGAGTGATTTGAAAAGAGGGCCCTACCAAACGATCTGTCTCTACAGACGGGTTGTATGCATTAGCGTAGTGTATGTACTGGCCTTCATATCCCATAAACATAAATAGCAAATCTTGTAGAATTGCCGATTCCTGCGCATCTAAAGAGAGATCTCGAAGTGATCCTGGGCGTAGTGCCTTTGGTAAATCTAAGAACAAAGGTGGAACGGAAACTCGACAGGCAAGGGGAGCGGTAGAATGCGGTATAAGGGACACGGTTGGATTCCAGGGCACTTGGATAATTGATCAGTTAGTAGCTGGTGGATGAAGATTGGATTGATCGTGGCGTGTGAACAAACCATCAACTTGAGGTTTTTCGGTCGCCATAGCTATTGAATTGCTTCTATGCTGGTCCCTCTTCATGCGACTCTTGTCCCAGTCCCTTGGGCTTCCTGGCGCAATATTCTCTCTGGCAGATCGTTGCTTGCTCTGCATCTTTTCTCTGGTCACCACGCTAGTTCTTTCCGTGCGCACTTCGCTGGAAGTGACATGACTCTTATTCATGGATTTTGTGGTAGGCCGGCCTTCGGCTACAGGGGTGGTCTCTCGTGAAAAGGGTGATTCCTGTCTGGATGTTGCTCTTCCATGAGCGCGGGTGGAGGGGACTCCGGGTCTGCTGAGAGGGTTGCTATAGCTTGCAGCGCGCTCTTGTGTCACCCTTGACTTTGCAGAAGAGGGGGAACTCATAATCATGAATCATTGAAAAAGACGTAACCTGGCGTGAACCTGACTGCTTGAGAACGAGGATCTGTTCGCAAGGAGTTTTAATATGAGCGTTCATCGCCCAAAACCGCGTTTCTAGTTATGATGCTGATGGAGCTCCCGTTTGGGTTTAGCGCGGGTCTGCCCAGGCACTTCTTCTGTTTGCGTGGACTAAAGAAAGGCAGCAGCAAGAGGGCGGACGAGCTCAACCGCCGAGATCAACAACATCCATTACAGACAGCTTCAGATGAGCACTTCCCAAGCTGCGCTCAAGGGTATCTCCTGCTATTTTGATAGCCGATCTACTGAAAACTCATCCGGGGTGGTATCTACATCATCATGTTTATCGCACGGTCCGAGTATGGTGAGTACCTCTTACAGTCCCTCCGCATAATACCGTGTGCTGACCGACCACCCCTCTAGATCGTGGAATCAAGTAAGCATATCATTATAAGGTTGACCGTTTGATTTCGAGCGAATGATTGCTTATACAAGCTACGTACAGCACCTTCTCGCCAGAAGGCCGTCTTTTCCAAGTAGAGTACTCTCTCGAAGCTATAAAACTAGGTTCTACTGCCATTGGAGTACGTGATACTATCTGCAATTATCCTCGTTCGAAATAAAGCTGTTTGTGATTTTTCTCTGACGTGCTATTGTTACCATGAAATAGGTTGCTACTTCTGAGGGTGTCGTTCTAGGTGTTGAAAAGCGAGTTACCTCCACTCTGTTGGAGACGTCGTCGGTTGAGAAGATCGTTGAGATAGACCAACACATAGGATGTGCGATGTCCGGCCTGCAAGCTGATGCTAGGTCAATGGTTGAACACGCACGAGTGGAGACCCAAAACCATCGATTCCATTATTCAGAGCCGCTAAGAGTCGAGAGCTGTACTCAGGCAATATGTGACCTTGCCCTTCGGTTTGGAGAGGGTGCTGATGGCGAAGAGAGTATAATGAGCAGGCCATTTGGAGTGGCTTTGTTGATTGCTGGATGCGACGAGGATGGCCCGCAGTTGTACGTATCATCTTCATTTCATCGCAAGCCATACTTTGGTTGCTAATCTGGTTATTCCTTCATAGGTACCATGCTGAGCCATCTGGCACATTCTACCGTTATGATGCTAAGGCTATAGGGTCCGGAAGTGAGGGAGCACAAGCCGAACTACAGAACGAATATCATCGGTCTTTGACACTGGCTGAGGCCGAGACTTTGGTTCTCAAGACGCTGAAACAAGTCATGGAGGAGAAGCTCGATGAGAAGAACGTCCAGCTTGCTAGCGTTACGAAAGAGAAAGGCTTCCAGATTTATAGCGACGAGGACATGGGGCGAGTTGTATCTACCTTGGGAAGTAATTAACATGGACCCTGAGCGCTGCGTCGGCCTGGGTTGATTGATGTCGCTATCAAGAAATCCCATAGATTCTACAAGGCCATAACGTTTACGCAACACACTCCAACGGGACTAAGTAGAAACGATAGATATACCCCAAAATATTCTTTATATTACCAACATTCGGAAGTTGTAATCGCATATACTATCGTAACTTATAGACACACGGCTTCAACACCTTGCTCTCCTCCTCGGCAGTCATCCCCATATCACTGGGGATTGATGAAGCACCCCATTTCTTGTATAGTGTTTTCTTTTCGACAGGGCCGTTTGGATTCGCCCACTTGCCCTTCTTCGGCTCGCCATATTTAGTGAATTCCATTTTCACAAACATCTTGTTGGACTTATCAACGCTCTCCTGCTTCAGAACGAACCCTCTCGAAGCAAAGACTTCCACAAAGGCTGAGATATCTGTTTGATCGTCATCATCCGCTTTTATAACCTGATCCTCCACGAATATAGCTTCGCCAGCGTCTTCCTCCTCCTCATCGCCTTTCTGTTTCTTCTTAGACTTGTCCTTCTTAACTTTGCCAATGGATCCCCTGGCCGATTTTTGCTTATTTGGCTTCCCGAATCGGCTTTTTACCTCGCTGACCCAGCATTCACCCAAGCCATCACTTCTGAGTACACGCCACGCTTCCTCAACAAATGATACCCAATTAGTTCCCATCAAACTTAAGCAGAATATAACGACGTCCACCTTGCCATCTTCAAGTGGCACATTGGCGATGTCAGCTTTAGTGATCACAGAATCTGGGGCGTGCAAGTCAAAGCTATGGATCTTCAGTTTCATTGACTTTTTTGAAGATGAAAGAGCGCGGGCGAACTGGGCATCACCACATCCCATGTCAGCAATAGTGCAGAGGCCCTGGGCCTTCCTTGGAAGAGGGTGAAGGCTGGAGCTGCTTTGAGCTGGTTTCTTCCCCTGTCGTTTATGCTGGAGGCGAACTTCGCCTCGAGTTTGTACCAGATTAATGTATCCATCCACGGGGTTAGACGGCCACGACTCTTTAACCTGGCGTGAGAAACCAGCGTGATATTCAGCGAACATTTCAGGGTTATTCGTGAATAGTTCCATGGCCTCAGTGGACGGCGTTGTATAAAGAGTTTCATTGAGATGACGAAATCTAGCTGAAATCAACTTCTGCCGCATAGATTGCTGGAGTGGAGTAAGTTTCGAATTTTCTGGCAAAGGAGGAGGAGGTGGTGGAAGCGAGGAAGTCATGGTGGGCGAAGCCGTGCTTGGTTCGCGGATACCTAATGGTGTCATATTGCTCCCTGTTTGTTGCTCCCTTTTAGATGTCTTATCCTTCTTCGGCTTTTTGGCTTTCTTGCTGCCCTTTGAGGCTGGTATATCGGGTTTTATATTTCCATCGCCTTCACCCTTCTTCTCCGGCCGTGCTTTCTTTTGCTTTGGTATTTCCCCTTCAATGTATCTCTTCCACATCTCGTTCACGTTTGATTTTGTGACCTTTCCACCATCGTCATCTGCACCAGGCGCTCTCTTCCGTTTCTTGGATGAGCCATCAGTATCCCGAGACTTGGACACATCTTTTGCTGCTGGTGTCTCCTTCTGAAGCTTAAGCTCCGAAGAAAAAACAGACCACCCTGGAACAGCAAACATGATTGCTTTGGTTACAACGGTTCCTTAGAAATGGAGCGTATTTTCATTAAAAGTTGAATTTTGTTTTTTTTTTTTTTTTTTTTTTTTTTGGTTGAAAAAAATCTTATAAATAAACTTTCTTGATAAGGTTCGGGTTGATATGATTATATAATAACCTTGTTCGAAGAGGATAGTAGATGTTCCTGTGTTACTTGTCAGCGGGTGGACCATGCATTTTTCATCGTTTTGAAGGTTGTTTTCACTTCGTTTCAGTTTCAACTTCAGCGTCAATTTTATATTTCGGTTTCTCAGAAACACATATGTCTCATTCGTAACTAATTCCAAAATATATAGCTTATACTCTCACTCCTTGGGCTATCTATCATGTCATGCATTTACGTTCAGCCAGAACCAGGACCATGATTACCAGGAGCCACACCCACATTCCGGTGCACTACTCGCATATACCCCGATGAAAAATGCAAATACCTCCAAGCTATTGATCAACCTCAGGCAAGATACAACTTAACGTGCTGTGGTTGAAATATTGTCTGGCTTGAACTTGCCTGATAAAGACTCCTAATACTAGCCTGCCCCTTGTTATTTCATATCCAGCAGTTCTCTCCAAATCTAGTCTTCGAGCTTGCTACCACATGTGTTGATTTTCTTAGCAGCTTAGTATTCGAGTTCCTGGAATAAGCTCATACAAATGTACAGTTGACTGTGTATGGGCCTCTGGGTAAGTCGAAGCATAGCATCTAAAACGCATTGCTACGTTACAGTAGAAGTTGGTACGTTCTTTGGTTTGAAAAAAGATCCGGGTGAGGGATTCAGTGGGCCATATGTACCATTTGAAAGTCGGCAAATTTCCTACTAGCAGCGCTTTATGATTATAGTCAACCGCAGAAGTCAATATATCATTGTGGTCGGAAGGTCTGAACAGGTACCTTCAACCGGGTCTATAAAGGCGTTCACTAAACAAATTATGCCGCAGAGTAAGTTAATATAAAAAATGCATGATGGGATGGTTTTATTGCCAGTCGTCAGTGCTAAATCTATATGTTGCAAAGGGGATAGATACTAGACCTACATGGCCCAAGTAACATGGCCTATGTCGGCTCATCACAGCGCGACCCCTGGAAATCAGTAATAAAATCAAGCAAATCATTATTTGCACACATCGAAAACCTGCTCTTTCACGAACTCAACTCTGACATCTCCTAATTTACCGCTGGGAAGCTATATAGTGAGCTGACGAGTGCAACCACCCCCAAGCTATATTTCGATTCTCCGCCTCAAGTATATCATTTCTTGACTGGCAACTCCATACTCAAGCTGAGACGGAGCAGATTAGGAGCAGCCACAGACGCCGTCTTCGCTACCGGCGGCACATCTTGGTATAGCTAAGCATGGCTCGGCGTCAGCTCCCGCTGTGGCTGAGCCTATGGAGCTGCGTTGTGGCGCTTCTCGTATCTTAGTTGGCGTGTTATCATCGTCAGCGTTGGTGATGATTGAACAACATCATCAACCTTCACAATACAGGCATATCGCAGCGCCAATCCTGCTCGTCGCCAGGCTGAAGGGCTGATTTTGCTTTCTTTTTCAATTGAGACAGCTGGTTTAGCTAGCCAGTTAGTTATCGAACGGATTCCGAGGAATATTTGTTACTCGCTTTTTAACTAATAATTAACTAGTTAGTTAACTAACTAGCAACACCGCCGCCCCTCATCTTCAACGTCTAACTAACGACCACCTGCAACACTCTCTCCCCGACCACATCCTCCACGACTCTGACGACCGACCGATAGAATAACAAGCAGTGGCTGACAGTCCGCCTGCAAGATGAGTTGTAAGTTTTACGCGACTCTCACCCGGTCATCTCCCCCTTGGTCTGCTAGGGCGCCTTGATGAGGGGTACAGGCCCCTCGAGCAGTCGGCCTGGTTCGTTTGCTGTACTGCGGTCCCTCCTGTTTTATCACAGTTGCCAATATCATTGTCAACTTTGGCTGTCTGTCTGTCGATGATGCTCGAGGTAGCTGTTTCTTGTCGCAATTGAGGATGAAAGCTGATGTATTTCCCTTTTCCCCGCGGCGTCTAGTCACGAACATGCTTAACAAGCTGCAAGGGCAGCCAGAGAGTTACGATAAAAAGTACGCATGAAGTCACCGTCTACTGCCAGCGTTGACTGGGAGGATGACGAAGAATTCCACGGCTTACATATATCTCCCTTAGAGCACAGTATCGGTTTGGAAAGACACTGGGTGCAGGTACATATGGCATTGTTCGGGAGGCGGACGGCCCCAACGGCAAGGTTGCCATAAAGATTATTCTTAAGAAAAACGTAAAGGGCAACGAACAGATGGTGTACGATGAGTTGGACATGTTACAGCGACTTCACCATCCTAATATAGTCAGATTCCATGACTGGTTTGAGTCAAAGGTGTGCGCTCCATGTACTCCTCGGCGGATTGATTAGCTATTCTAACCGCGTGCCAGGATAAATACTACATCGTCACCCAGCTAGCCACTGGTGGTGAGCTCTTTGACAGAATCTGCGATTACGGACGATTTACCGAGAAGGACGCTTCACAAACGATCCGACAGGTTCTAGATGCCGTCAACTATCTCCATGAGCGTAACGTGGTTCACCGAGGTATACAAAGGACTGCACCCCATTTTCTCACAGTTACTGATATTTTAACAGACTTAAAGCCTGAAAACCTTTTATATCTCACTACTGCGCAGGAATCTCCCTTAGTTTTAGCAGATTTTGGCATCGCGAAGATGCTTGACAGCGACACAGAGGTGCTCACATCCATGGCCGGTTCGTTTGGATACGCTGCTCCAGAAGTCATGTTAAAACAGGGCCACGGTAAGGCCGTCGACATGTGGTCCATGGGCGTCATCACATACACGCTCCTCTGCGGTTACTCTCCTTTCCGGTCGGAATCTCTCAATGACCTGATCGAAGAGTGTCGATCGGGCCGCATCGTCTTCCACGAAAGATACTGGAAGGATGTCTCCAAGGACGCAAAGGACTTCATCCTCACTCTCCTCCAGCCAGACCCAACTCTCAGATCAACTAGTGAACAAGCTCTACAGCACAGATGGCTCAAGGGTGAAACAGCCACTGATCACAACATTCTTCCTGAACTCAAGACCTACATTGCCCGTAACAGGCTGAAGCGCGGAATCGAGATTATCAAGCTTGCCAACCGGATTGAGGCCTTGAAGATGCAGGATGAAGGTGACGATATCCCCGGCACCACTCTTGATGAATCTGAGGAAAAGAAGGCCGAGGAGAAACCTGCTGCGGATGCCAAGCCGTCTGAAGGTGCAGCAGCACCGGCTAACAAGGGTCGTCTCAGCAGACTTGCACGGGGCGCTATATTCAGAGAAGTAGTCCTCGCCAAGGTCCGGGAGATGAAGCAGCAGGAGCAACAACAGCAAGTTGAAAAGGAGGCGCTAGAGAAAATAGAGAAGGAGAAAGGGAGGTAAATTAACGAGGATAATGGCTGGTTAATATTTAATCACGCCGCCTTGGATATATGGGCAATGGCCTACTCTAAGGCTCAAAGAGCCGTGTGGTTTGGTTCATAATACTCCTTATGTTTGTCTATTTTTGTGGCTTGGTGTTGCGACTACCTCCTGGTGCGCTTTTTGTTTAATGTTTTAAGGGCGGAAAGAAATATTTCCCAGAGCTTTTACGAGGTCTTAAAAAAAATAATTCCTTGGTTCAATTGGTTTCATTAACTGCTTATTGGGAGTGATAGAAATGTGTAAGTGATAAGTATGCTCATAGCCAACCCCCTTCCCATGCTTCCTCTGCCCTAAAGATATGGTAACACCACCAGGACGCCATGACCATTTCCAGGAATATAAACCATAAACCATGATGCCAAATAATAAATACCGGGGGAAATGATCTTCATTCCCATACAAAAAAAATTAGAAGAGACAAACAAGCTTGGACTCCCGACTAGGACTCATATAGCTCCGAAAGGGCTTCACTGCAGAGTCTGTCATAGTGGAGCGTTCCCTTCCAACCGCGTTCAATTGACTTGATACCAACTGTGTTCCATCCTTCAGCTTTCAGCCGTGCAATACGCTGCTGTTTACCCTCACCGGAGAGCGTAGATTGTCCACTAGTCCTTCCATTTGTGCACGGGTCATGCTGCGCATCGTATGCCCCGGTATCTCCATTAATGGTAGATGGCCCGTTTGGATATGTAGGTGTGAAACTCCAGTAGGAAGCCAGACGATTCATCTTCCTAGCTTTATGGATACGTTGTAGTTCCATTGTTCTGCTGATGAACAGTGACAGTTCCCTGACATTTTCATCTATCTGAGAGGAAAGTGAGGCAATCAGGCTCATCATACGTGGTGTCGGTTTCTCCTTACTTTCTAATTCTTCTGGAGAGCTGTCCATGAATTTTGGAGTTGGAGGTGGTGTGAACGCTGCGGTGCCGTTAATAGCTTCTGGTGCAGGACTGACGGAGATAGATATGGGAGGCTCAGGGAGAGGTCTTCCAGATGTAGTAGCAAAAGGCTTTTTATAAGATTGGTTGTACTGCGGCATGACATCCTTGCGGTTCTTGCGGATCTGAAGTGGCTGAGGAATCAGGTCAGCCTTGACATCGATACATTGCCTCCCTCCTCTCTTTGCGCGGGTTTGGGTCCCTGCCAAACTTGGTTCATTACAACATCGGACCTGGAAAAGAGCAGGTGGACGTGAGTTCTCCCGTGCAATCTGGTAAAATATATATCCTTGACTGGCAACATAAGGCCCGCATTCAGGGTATCGACCAACCGCATTGTTAAGATCAGGAAATGGCTCTGGCTCCTCAGTCCGCGCGGGACCTGTAAAGGCACTTTCCAAAGAAGATTTGCAAGCTATGAAACTATCCATGGCAATTCGTAGAAGGGGAATCTTATTCCCAGAAAAGGCGTGAGAGGCTCGTCCTAGATTTTCGTATGACGCTGCAATGTAGTATTGGAAGTACGCTTCGTGGATTTTATGGAGCTGTGTTGGCCGTTTGCTTGATTAGCAATGATTCCTGCAGAGCAGGTCTAGGGGGCTATGATAGCGTTACGAACCTGGTCTTCGTATTTGGTCAAAACTTCTATGGAACGCGCAGCGCATTGCTTGTAGCGGCATCTTAGATGAAGCAATTTGACTTCCTGAAGAGAAAGCTTCCATTGCTCGCTCTGATTCGAGAGTATCCTCGTAGCTGTACGAGACTTTGGAGAAGGAGGGGTCATAATTCCAACCGACATGACGTAGTCTTAAGTCCTCAGAAATGCATACAAAAGGCCAATGAATCAATAAAAATCTAGAGATGGATGGTAATTAACCGAGAACGTTCCTTCATTCATAATGCTGACGGGGAAAGAAAAGAATGTGAGTTTGAAGTCATGGATCGAGATTTGACACAGAAAGGTTTCGATGTAGGTCGCGACGCCTAATCAAGGACCTAGAATAGCGCGCCTTTTCCCGTCAACTGAAGTAAACAGCAAACAATGATAACAAAAGGCAACGGCCAAAAAAAAAAAAAAAAAAAAGGTAAAGAGAGCTCTATGGCTTTTCTTAGTTCGAACATACAGTATTCCTATATGTTTGAGCCTAACATCAACGTCTATAGTGTCTCACACCTTCTACCCAAAATCCACTAGAGACAAAATTCATATTCAAATGTCGTCCTAAAATCGAACGAGGGTATAAAAGAAGTTATATAAGATGATAATCCAGAGCGGGATAGATTGCCTTCCGGCCAAGATATACAACACGTCAAATGACTCGTCGGGTAGTTATGAGATATCGTAATCCAGTCAAATAGTGAGTGGCTTTGACCTTGAAAGCAAAAAGGGGGACAAAATAGGAAAGGAAAAAGAAAAGAAACGCAGGAAATAGAGAGACCGATCTCGATCTCGGGTCGACATCCGAGCGTTTGAGCCAGGCCCATTTAATCTGATATTGAACATATTAAGAGTTGAGCGAGCCTCAACCCTAACTCGATATGTTCGGGAGATCAAGGAAATAAACTACAATGACGATCAATTTCGTAGTTTTATATATTTTATCGTCGAGTTCCGTTGCTCTGTGGACTGGTATAAACCGGCTCCGATAGCCAGCCAGAGTTGCACAACTTTCCTACTCTCACAGCCACAGACACGAGAGCACTGAACTATTAGGCAGATAAGAAACGGCCCAAGCACGCATCTGTATACCCGAGCGGCGTCCACGTTGCACCTGTCCGGTCGATGCTACACGAAACGTCCTCTGTGGTGTAGCTGGCTGTTCTTATGACATGATGATTATGACCTCGGTGTTGTTGTCGATAGATGTTGATATTAATAGTTTAGATGGTCGTTGGAAGCTGAAGTCGAAGGGCTCCTGGCTTACGTAAGCTCGAGCCAGTTGGCCACAATTGAATATATTGATTGATTGATTGAACAGAATGAAAGCATATCACAGTTGTGCTAGGGCCTTGCTTTTGCTTTTATTCTTGTATCAAGCTCCAGGCATCCAATCATCGACTCGTCACATATCGCCTGTGCCCATCAATTGGCTCATTTCATCAAAAGCCTTAAGATGAAACCGACACGACCGTATAGAATAGGGTCGGTGGTATATACAGGGGAAGAATATAAATGCGGCATCTACCATTAGCGCATTGTAAGGTTATGTTTTGAACCAAGGGTGAGGGTGAGAATGAAATTAAAAGAACGATAGAATTAATAGTCCACCCACCCATCCCCACCCACGGTAAGCGAACAGGATATCCATACTCCATAACAAAACCACGATTTCCAGTACTCCTTCACAACTTTTTCGCGCCTTGACTTTTTTCGTGTTCATTTCCTTTCATATCATGGTGATCCTGGTCGCACATCACTCTCTCCCGCTTTGGCAGAGTCCGTGGACTGGATTGCCTCACCCGTAGCAGCAAGTCCGTGCATGAGTTCTCCAAACAACCTGTCAAGCTCTGCAGTGACCACTTCATCGCTGGCGCCTTCTGTCAGACTCTCGATGCTTGGAGGTTTCAATTCGGGAAACTGGGTTAAACTGCTGTTCTCTGCTGCCGGTGTAGCATTAAGTGACCCTCTAATATTGCCGTTGCTATTTCCATTCTGGGAGTACATGGATGAGCTGTCAGAGCGGGAGACGGGTGCTGCTGTAGCACTTCCATTTCTGAGGGTCACGCTTTCTGGCAAGCTGGAGACGTGGTGTTCTTCAAAGCCGTTAGTGATATTAGATCTAGTCAGGCTATTACCGTACTCATCATCTTGAGGGAAATAGGGATAGCCTGGCTCTCTGATCGGGGGAGCCTTTGCTAGACCTCGTCTTTGGGTATTAGTTGTAGGACCGCTAACTGAACCCTCTCTATCCAATCTGAATGGGTCATAGTCTGCATCAGAGACGGAAGATTGCTTTGACTCTGCAGTGGATGGACGCGATTCAGAGGCAAGCCCGTGGTGATCGGATGGAGATTTTCCTCTTGGGATGGCGTCGGATTTGCCGATGGTCCTATTGAGAACAGAGGGTGAATGTTGAAGTGGAAACATTGCTTGAGCAGTTGTGCTTTCATTATCAGAGCTCCATGCACCAGGAGTTTCCACGTGGGCTGTCTCATCAATAGGTTCCTCCCCTGGTCCATCTTCTTCGGCAGTCATAATAGGAAATGTCCAGGCTCTGGTATCTCGCTTCTCCTCTCGCGACTCAAGAGGCTCGGCATCATGCGGAGCAATCTCGTCATCAGCTAGCTCAGGGCTTTCGGATTCTTCGATGCTTGTAGCTGTGGTCGGGAACTTCCAATCCATTGTTGGAGGACGAGGACCGCGGTTTTGTGGGAATTCGTCATGCGGCTCGCTACCTGCGCTTGACGAGGCACGGTACGATCGGCTGCTAGATCGGTTAGCACGAATCGTGTCGGCGTCAGCTAGCTGGAATGGAGGGTTAGCAGATCCAGAGGCAGATGCATAATGAGAAGAGTCATAGACTCCAAGGTTAATGTCAATGAAGGTAGAGGCGACGGAAGATCTATCCGTATCAGTTCTCAATGGCAAGTCATTGAATTTGCGCGCTTGCTCAATGGGCACGAAGTCATTTTTAGTTTCATACTTGTACTTCGGCTTTGCTTCGTCGAATAACCCCTCCATAGCGGCAGCGCCTCTCTTGACTCTCTCGTCAAAGTTAACTTTTTCCTCTGCTGTGAGTTCTCTCTCTTCGGGTTCCATGTTAAATTGATCGAAGGAGGTATAATTCGGCTCTAGAGACTCTTCGGTTTCCAGGGCTGCAAGTGAAGCAGATATCTGGTCCAAATCAATGATCGAGAATCTCTTTTCAAATCCTTCAGTGGTGCTGAAGTTCCAGGCTTCGTCATCTAATGGTCCTCTAGCTCCAGGCATTTCGGCTGCAACCGCACCTCCAGGATTGAAAAGCGAGATACGCTGGCCTCCACGCTGAGACCACTGGTAATAAATCTTTACCAGTTCTCTCAACCCTTCAGTAGGATGAGACTGTTCGGAACCAGCGATGTAGGGATGATTCAGGATGTCTCCCATAGCAGGTCTGGTTCTTGGATCGGCATCTAACGCGTAAGAGACAATCCCACATAATTCTTCCGAGTAGTTTTCTCCATCGAGCCGCGGTGTGAAACGGTTAAGTTGGCGGCCGATCTGCATTCTCTCTCTCAAGGTAGCGTTGGGTGGGTTGCCTGTGGCGCATTCGAAAAGGGTACAACCATACGCCCAAACATCAATCTAGAGCCAGCTCATTAATATAGATATCCAAAAAGGTATATTCACATGATAACAAACCTCGTTGCCGTAAGGATGAACTTCATCACCGGGCTTATTTGGAAACAGCTCTGGTGGCATCCAATGGGGGGTGCCAATCCAGGTCGAACGTTTGTCACGCTGGCTTTGGAGAACTCCTGCAACACCAAAGTCACAGATTTGGATGTTTCCTTCTTCATGGATTAAAATGTTGCCAGCTATTTTGCAGACAAGTTAGCTAGGGGAACGACGAACATAAAATATCCATGTCACAGTTACCTTTTACATCTCGGTGTATGATACCAGCGTCATGAATCGCCTTCAGACCCACAGCTACCTCTCGAGCAATGGGAATAATGAACTTCTCCTCCAACTTATCACCAGTTGCACGCATCTATTGAACGGGGCATTAGAATAAAAATACGGTACAGTTGTGTCGGCTAACTTACCAGGGTTTTGATGCTTCCACCTGGACAATACTCGCTAACAAGCCAGAGTTGGGAGTGAATTGAAACTGCCTCGATGAAGATGTTAATGTTCTTCGCCCCGGCTTCCTTTACCTGAGACATGACCTTTGTTTCATGGATGAAGTCCTTTATAGATTCATCTTTGAAGTCTCTGGTAGTTTCGTAGTCAAGGTTATCAATATCCATGACCTTGATGGCAACCACAGATTTAGTTATAGCATGGTGGCTATACATTGTTAGTAATTCATTATGCATACAGTAATGAAAATGGTGAATACAAACCCCTTATAGACACGACCATAGGAGCCCTTTCCGATCAATTCTTCAAAAGTGTACGGAGGAACATCTGTCTTTGCCCGACGGCACATCTCTCGGACAATAAAGCCTTGCTCTCGGGCAAGTCGCATGGCCTCTGCTTTTTGCTTGGTGATAGCCATAACGGCCGACGAAGGGTCAAGATGACCTGTAGAAAACATGTTGGGCGTATCCCGGGGGGGTGTGCTGTCTTTCTCAGGTGGTGGATCAACAGTGACTGTAATCAACGGCTTTCTGAGCTGTTCTTCGAAGCGTTCAGCTTGCGCTGAATCAACGCCCTTAAGCTGTTCTTCAAGTTGGGCAGCCTGTGTAGAATCAGCTTCACCTAGTTCTTCTCTAAATCGCCCACGTGCGATTGCTGAAGGACGGCTCTTGGAAGTCGCTCCGGCTTTTGGTGCGGGCGAATACTCTGCGTTGGCCAAAGTAGCGGTGGTATTTTCGGGCTCTGACTTGGGTTTGCGGAAGAACAACTTCTTAAGAGAGGAAGTAAATCTCCGAGCTCCGCTTTTCTTTCGCTTCCGATCTTTGATCTCCTGAGAGGAAGGGAGTTCAAGACGAAAGATAGGGCGAGGAGGAGCTTGACGAGTTTCAGGTGTTGGTTCAGCAGAACAAGGCTTATTGAAAGCGAAGCCAAAATCTCCCTGAGCGTGGAATGCTCGGAATTCGGCTGGAACGTCGCCTGGTGGGGCTGGATCCGGCTCGGATCGCGCAGCCGGTTGGCTTGCAGGGCTTGGGAGATAAAGATAGCCAGACGAGTTGACCCCACCAGGGATGAAGTTCAAGGGGTTATATGGAGATTTGGGGTTGAGGGTTGAGAAATGGTGTGGTTGAGGAAATGAGTCAGTTTTGAACTCGTATGGTTTGTTTTTAGGTGGATGAGGTTGGGATCTCTTGGGTGCGGTGGAAGAACGCTGTCTGTTATTAGGTTCAAGATCGCGACCCGACTTTGGTAAAGGATCGGTAAGGGAACGTGGATCGGGGAATGAGCGAACTTGTTTGAGAGTCGACGTTCCTGCTGGCTTGCGATTCGAGAAATCGGGGTCGAAATCGTTGTGACCGCCTGGAGCGTTGTCGTGTTTCAGGATCTCACTAGTCCTCGCTTGAAATTCGCCACGGGTGTAGAGGCGTTGAGGTCGTGGGTATTGTCTATATCTGGAAGACTTTACAGGCTGGGCCTCGTGATGGTGGTAGTTTTCTGTCGTGCAGACGCGTCTAAGGGGGAAAGGACGCGAATGAGGGTCAAACTTGTGAGTTGAGGAAGTTGGTACCTGGGATTCGCGAGGCCTAGGGACTGCACGGTAGGTCTCCCTGACAGGCTTTGGGTCCACGACCCGATTGGGTTGATGATGGTGCGAAGTTGGAGTGTTCTGAGGAACAGTGGTTTCCTCTGGGAGCCTATACACGAGGATCAGAGAAAGGTACGCGAAAATAACAGTGCGATGATAGTAAAAAAACTTACCTAGTAGAGGGCAAAGGAGTACTGAAACTAGGATCGGGGTGAGGACCCTGGCCGGATGCAAAGGTAGGATGCGAATTGTTCGAGTGATAAGTTTCAAACGAGCTGATGTACTGAGTATTATCAATTGGATTGGCCTGAGCAGAAAATTCCTCGTAGCTCTCTGACTGGAGGTAAGATGTCACTTCAGGATTCCCTTCGTTAAGGTCACGCTCTCTCAGAGGTGGCGGGACAGGGTACTGAGTTCTGGGAGCCTGAGCTAAGGCAGAGTCAGAAGCAGCCGGATTGGTAACAGTCTCCTCAACCCTATCGAGGTTCTGTTGCTGAAGTCTTGCTGCTGCGCTGCAGAAGAGATATGCACTGGCAGCTTGGATGTCCTCCCTGCTTCCAGTAAAACCCCGGGCGCGTAAAGGACTTGGAATATCACTATAGAATCATCCAGAATTAGTCAATGGCAATAGTGAGAGTATAATAAAGTGAGCAAATGTAAAAGAAAGTGTACCGCCAGGGTGCATCGCGCGCTTGTGCGTTCTCGTCAGCGGAAGAACCCATCTTGCTGCGGCAACAGCAGATATAGGACGAGTAATATCAAAGCTACCAAATCACACAGCACATATAATGGTGTGGACAGAGCTAAACACAGAGAAGTACACAAATCTGGTGAAAGAAGAGCCAGAAAAGGGCAAGAAGGTGTGAAGAAGGGAGAAAGATAAGAGAAAGAGAGAAATATTTTCATATTGCGCGGAGAAGAAGAGGGAGAGAGAGAGAAGAAGGGAGGCAAAGAGACAACGTGACTGGAAAAGTAAACAGAGGGAGCACCTACAAAACTGCAGAAGTGCAAGACTACGACAGAACCTGTCGATTATCTATATTCACCACCACAAGATAAATCTAAATAACCCCTGGTATAGAGTGGTTATAGGGATATTTTGGTCTCAAGAGTTGCTAGACTATTACCTAGTAGCAGTATGTGACAGTCCCTGCCATCTTTAGGCTGGATATCGGGAGATTCCAGGGCAAGAGACTCACTGCTCTAATAACCCCTTATATAGAAGCTCGACAAGCAGTGTCTGACTTTTATACAGAGGTGATTCTAATGGTATAAGGGCCTATCCAGATTCATATTAGCGCCATTTGTTAGCGTGGAAAAAAAGATGTCAACAAAAGCAAAATCAACCAGTCTAGACCCTTGGGACAACCAGATAGGTAGATAGATGGCCCTGCGAGAAAGATACTAGAGAGGGCTGTCGATACTTCGCAACAAATAAAGGTATGAGATAGGCTAGGTATATATGTCCCTTTGTTCGTAGGTGGAAATGAATTAGGTATATAACGAGAGTTGCCACCGGCTAGGAAGGTATGGAATGAAAGAAACTGTCACGATATCAACGTCAGTAGCCATAAATCGAGGAAAAGGGGTATATATAATATTCCAATAAGGCTGAGGATATCTAAATATCTCTATTTATTGCCTGCCAGGGCCGTATGCCCAGGCATGCAATAAACAAGGAGATTTTCTTTACAATGGGTATAGAGCACCAAAAAAATTACGGCTAATCCAACTACCAAAAGGAAAGGGTCTCTCGACGGGCCAATACACATGTCCACGAGCATAGATATCTCCATTCTTACCTATGAAATCGAAGGAAATAAAAGATCACAACGTCGAAAGACCAGCGAGCAAGCAAGAAAGGAAGTAGGGTATCAACAGGGAAGATTAAAACGTTAAGGCAAGAAAAGTAAGCTTAAGAAAGCGGAGGCTGTTAAGACCTCCCTGCAGAAAACGCCCCACAACGCCATCTATTGCTACAGAGCGAGTGTCGACAGCGTGAAGGAATGGGTATCGCAATTTGATAGTTTGAGATGGAGTCGAGGTTGGGCTTGAGGCCTGACGTCTGGACGATGATGTTGGATCTTGCCTGTTTGGGACGCGACGGAGGACGGAGAAAGTGTTTATACGGGATGACTAAGCGGTGCAACCGTTCCAACCAATCCAATCCATCCAAGGTACAGCTTTTCTAGAAGAGAAAGGAGACAGGGGTTGCTTTTGAATGGCTTATTTCTTTTCAATTTTTTTGTTCGATCTAAGTCATGTACAGAAGGGTGCTAACGGCTCACGACCTGGAAGAATCTACGGCATAACTAACTTGCCACAGTCTATAGACCACTAACGGCAGGAGTAACTGGTTAAACAACATCAAGCCGCCCTAAAATCATATTGAACGAAGGAACAAGTTTTATGTACCTACTCCGTACTCACCTCGTCAATTGAAGGATCACGAAGAGAAGGCCAGCGGAGTCTTGGCTACTACTAGATGTTGAACTGGGCTTTGAGGACCTCGCCGAACCGCCTGATGGCTTCCCTGATCTTGTCTGCCGGGGCAGCGGCGAAAGTCGACCTGAAGAACATGTCTTCCTCGGTAGCCGACTGGTCGGCCAAGAACCAGCTTCCGCGTGAAACAAGGACACCAGCATCGACGGCGGCCAGGAAAATCATTTCTTCAATAGCCTTGTGGTCCTTTCCTTGCTGGTAGGCAGGGTGTTTCTTCCAGTCAACCCGCATCCAGTTCTTGCAGGGATATTAGCCTTTTTGCTGTTGTGTTGTTCGTTTTTTTCTCTTATGTTCGCTCCTAAGGGAGGAAGGCAACAAAGAACGGGAACGGGGACAGGGATTAGGGGTTAGAAGGGTTGGGGGGGGGGGGGGTTGGGCGCGAAGGAAAAGGAGAAAAAACTTACGAACATGCCTGCAGTCGGAGGGTTGCAGGACGCCACGGCCTTGGGTAGAAACTCCTCGCAGGCATCCATGATGCAGTTTCTGCGCTTTGTGTACTCGATGCGGATGTGAATGAGCCACTTGAGATATCCCTCATGGCCCCATGACTCGTCTAGGAGCTTGTAGAGTATGATCTGAGCCATTCCGCTGGGAGCCTGGGTGGAAGTTTCTGCCTGCCTGATCATGCGTTCTGTGAACTGGGCAGAGGAAACGAGGAAAGAGACTCGAGAGCCGGGGGAGATCACCTTGGAGAAAGAGTCGAGCCTGATGACGCGCCCGTCTGTGTCCATGCTGAGGTATGAAGGGATGAGTGTCTTGAGAAACTCGTCGGTGGTTGCTGGCGGTGGAGGGGTGGGTGTGTTGAGCCCCGTGTAGGGCTCCATCTGGAGGAAGTAGTATGGCTCGTCCTCGACGACGATGATGTCGTGTTTCTGGGCGACCTTGTAGACTTCCCTGCGTCGTTCGGCGCTCTGTGTGGCGCCCGTTGGGTTCTGGCCGGAGGGGACGGTGTAGAGCACGATTGGCTTGCGAGCACCGCCGTGCGCAGCCGGGTCCCAATTGGTGAGGATTTCGTCCAGAGAGGTAGCGAGGAGGCCTTCGGCGTCGACCTTGACGGGGAAGGGGGTGACGCCCTGGGCAGCGGCACCCTCCATGGCCGAGCAGAAAGTGTATTCTTCCGTGAGAATCATGTCGCCAGGCTTGCAGAGCATGCGCAGAACAAAGTCCCATCCCTGCGTGCTCCCGGGAGCCATGGTGATTTCCCAATCGCCATATGGAGGGTTATGAACGATCTAGTTACATTAGCGAGAGTTTCCAGAGTGTTCGAGATAAATGGTAAAGGCTGTCCGTACCTCGACGTGTTCGGTGATCCATCGCACGAGAGCAGCGTATCCGACGGACTGGCCGTAGTTGAGAGCCACCTCGAGGTCGAATTCGCTCGTTCCGTCTACCACATCATGCTTGGTGGAGGAGAAGACACACTCGGGATTAGCCGGGGCCGGGTCTGCAAACTGGCGAGGGCTGGGAGCTTTGACGGAGATCTCGTGGAAGGGGAAGTATTCCTGGGACGGCAGGCCACCTCCAAGAGAGATCACATCTATTATTGGCGTCAGCTTGATCCTCAAGGTATCCCCCTTCCCCCCCCCCCCTGATTTAATAATGGGAGAGAGGTTAAAACTTACTGGGGCCCATGTAGAGAGCCACCTGCTTCAGGGTCGAGGGCTGCAAGAGAGGTCAGTGGCCGCAGTCTAATTTAATATACGGAGCAGTTACTTGGTTAAAGAAAAGGACTGATGGACGTCAAGACGGACCTTTCGCAGCTTGCTCTCTTCGGTAAGGTAGCCTGTCCCGTCAAAGCCCGAGCCAGTCAGTAAAAAGCGCTCCTTGAGGGTGTCTGCCAGCTGGCTCATCACTCACGGTCCCATCTCTTCGCTTTCGGCTGTGACGCTGATGCCTGTCGGGTGTATGTACGGGTAAGCCGGCTATTCCCACTGGGCGACGACACCAAAGGCAAGACACAAGAGGAAGAGGACTTACCGCGCTCTTGAACATGCTACTGTCGGAGAAGGCGGCGACACCCTTGGGGAGGGCACACCTGGTCCTGTTGGCGGCGACGTTGGCGACGGTCAGCGTCCCCTCGACGACGGCCTTCTGAGCCGCATCGCCGGCAGTGCCAGCACCAGCAGCAGCGTGGGGGGCCATCGGTGTGTCTTGTAATGTATGTAGTAATATATTGTCCGTTGTATTAAGCCACAGCCGGTCGCGAGGAACAAAAGTGAAGCAGGCAGATATAAATCTAACTACGCTGGCTGCGGCGGGCAAGGTGGCTCTGAAGTATCACCAACTAGTTATCCCGGCTCCCTCATGTAAGTACCTAGGTAGATGTTTTAAGTAGGTATGTAGCGGGGATGTGCCTGGCGGGGTGGAGGAACTTATATATACTGAGAGATCCGAGTCCCATGTTTAAGATGGATCGCAGATAATCAGTAAGCAACAACGTCACTAGGAAAGCACCAAAGGATAAAAACAAAAAGAGACTTCCGCCCTGTCTATGACATCCGCCGAGGGGAAGTGGAGGATCGCAGCAAAAACGAAGCCGCGCTTCGGGGGAATGCTTCGGCCGGATGTTGAGCTGCTGCAGCGAGTTTTAATGGCGATTTCGTTGGCCAGCAGTTCGTTTAGCCGGTTAAGCCAGTT